>NW_024104770.1:0-217243 GCF_003945595.2 Pipra filicauda
CGAGCTGCTTGGCACGCTGGAGCACGGCGGGGGGCATGGTGCCCTGCTCGCCGCGGTACGACTCCAGCAGCACCGCGTGGTCCGTGATGTTCTTCATCTTGTGCAGGAACCACCGGTCGATCTTGGTCAGCTCGTACAGCCGCTCGATGGAGTACCCGGCCCGCAGCGCCGCCGCCAGCACAAAGATCCGCTTGTCCGTCGGCGTCTCCAGCTCCTGCCAGGCCGGAGGGGTGAGCAGGGCTGGGGAAGGTAGGTGGCCACCTCTCCCCCAGGACTGCACCAGCAGCACACACCCCCCAGACCCCAGTGCTCACCACGTCCGAGGCCGGCTTCACCATGTGGTCAAAGCCCACGCAGTTCTCATCCACCATCCTCAGCGCCTTCTGGAACGCCTCCTCGAAGTTCCTCCCGATGGCCATGACCTCCCCTGCAGAGGGAGAGGTGAGCAGCCGGACCCCACGCCCACCCCCTGCCCGCGGGCGCTGCCGCCCCCCGCGCTCACCCACGCTCTTCATGGAGCTGCCGATCTTGGTGCTGACACGCAGGAACTTGCTGAGGTCCCAGCGCGGGATCTTCACCACGCAGTAGTCCAGGCTGGGCTCGAAGTTGGCTGTGGTGGAGTTGGTGACGGAGTTCCTGGGGAGGGGACGGGGGTCAGCGGCCGGGGCTGTCCCACTGTGGCAGCGCCTCGTCCTGTGTTGTGGCAGCACCTTACCTGAGGACGGGTAGGGGGATGCCCAGGGCCAGCTTGGCGGCCACGTAGGCCAGCGGGTAGCCGGTGGCCTTGCTGGCCAGGGCTGAGCTGCGGGAGAGCCGGGCGTTCACCTCGATGATGTAGTACTGTGGGCAGCGGACAGGCAGGGTCAGCGGGGGCCGTGGGACATGGCTGAGCCGGCGACACGGCCGGACCCGCTGGATCCCAGAGATGCCAAAGCACAGGGAGGCACAGACTCATGGGGCAGAACCCAGAGCACCCCAGGGTAGGGTTGGACAGGGGTTGGGAGTGGGATCCAGGACTTTCAGGGAGCTGCTTGTACCTGCTCCGACTCGGGGTTGAGGGCGAACTGGATGTTGCACTCGCCCACGATGCCCAGGTGCTGCACCACCTTGATGGCCGTGCGCCGCAACATGAAGTACTCGGTGTCATTGAGAGTCTGGCTGGGCGCCACCACGATGGACTCGCCCGTGTGGATCCCCAGCGGGTCCAGGTTCTCCATGTTACACACCTGGCAGTGGGGGGTCACTGTGAGCTGGGGGTTCCCCAGCACCCCACGTGCTGCCCATGGCAGGTCCCTCCCAACTCCCACCACGTCCTCCCCTGCCCAGCCTGGGCTGGAACACAAGCCCCCGGGACACCCATTGTGTTCAGCCCACCCAGAGCAGGGGGGTGCAGGGCTCTGGCTCACGAGGTGCAGCTCCCAGTGGCACACAGGAGCTGTGCCGGCACCACGGGAGGCACAGGGGAGCTCTCCCTGGGGACAAGGTCCAGCAGGAGCCCCCACCCCCAGCACCTGCCTCATGTCCATCCCCCCTCAGTGGCCCGGAGGTCTCCCCCCATCCCATACCGTGACACAGTTGTTGTAGGCGTCCCGCACCACCTCGTACTCAATCTCCTTCCAGCCCTTGAGGGACTTGTCCACCAGCACCTGGGAGGTGTGGGTGAAGGCCTGGCTCACCAGGGCCACCAGCTCCTCCCGGCTGTTGGCGAAGCCAGAGCCCAGCCCCCCAAGGGCGTAGGCAGAGCGCACCAGCACCGGGTACCCCAAACGCTCGGCCGCTGCCTGTGCCTGCAGGGAACAGAGGGGTGATGGTGGGAACGGGAAGAACAGGCCCCTGCCCTGTCCCGCAGCCCCACAACCCACCCCGAACCTGCTCCAGGGAGGTAGCAGCCTCGCTGGGTGCCACGTGCTCCCCGATCTCTTCCATCTTCTCCGCGAAGACCTTGCGATCCTCCGTCATCTCGATGGAGGCGACGGGGGTGCCCAGCACCCGCACGTGGTACTGCTCCAGCACGCCCGCCTTGGTCAGCTCCACCCCACAGTTCAGGGCCGTCTGCCCCCCGAAGGTCAGCAGCACCCCGTCGGGGCGCTCATTCCGGATCACCTGGGGGGCACAGGGCGGTGAGACAGAAACCATGGCGGGTCTTGTGTCCTCCTCCAGCTGCTACCACGCCTGTGCTGCCCACCAAGTCCCTTACACTCCCACCCAGCCCTCCATACACCAGTCCTTCAGCCATCCCCCAGCCCAGCCATCCCTGCACCCCCAAACTGCCCAGGGTGCTCACCTGTGTGACGTACTCAGGGGTGATGGGCAGGAAGTACACCTTGTCTGCCAGCCCCTTAGAGGTCTGCACCGTGGCGATGTTGGGGTTGATCAGCACCGTCTGGATGTTCTCCTCCCTCAGCGCTTTGATGGCCTCATGGGGAACAGAGGGGTCACGGCTGGTGTCCCTGGGCCCCTGCCACCCCAGTGACCCCCATCGCTCCCTGTGCCCTGCTGTGGGTGCTCACCTGTGACCCTGAGTAGTCGAACTCGCCTGCCTGCCCGATGGAGAGGCCGCCGGAGCCCAGGATCAGCACCTTGCGGGGCTGGGCCACGTCTGGGCCTCCTGCCGGCACCTTGGTGTAGGTCAGCCAGTCCCGCAGGCGCTCCCGCACTGGAGGGACACGGCACGCTGGGGATGGGGCTACGGGGACCCCGGGCACAGCCCTGGCCCGCAGCCTCTGCCCCACGGCCATGCCATGGCCCTGGCCGCCCCTCACGCTCACACCCACCCGTCCGGGCTCCGCCGTCCCCATTCTGCAGGTCTCGCGCCGCCTCCACGAAGACATCAAAAAGCCCCTCCAGGTCCGTGGGTCCGGCACAGTGCTCGGGGTGAAACTGGACGCTGCGGAGGGGGGTCAGGCAGGGCACAGCCCTGGGCCCCCCTGCAACCCCAGTCATGGCCCCACAACCCCCGGCCCCCGCTGCGGCCCCGCGCCCACCTGAAGAAGGGCTTGTGCTGGTGGACGAGGCCCTCGTTGGAGCCGTCGTTGGCGTTGGTGAAGAGCGGGGCCCAGCCGGGCGGGAGGCTGCCCGCCTCCACCGCGAAGCCGTGGTTCTGCGCCGTGATGAAGCAGCGCTGTGTGTCCTCGTGCAGGCACGGCTGGTTGTGCCCACGATTCCCATACCTGGGCAGTGGGACGGGTGTCATGTGGCCCCGGCAGCCGGGACCCCACGGTGACCCCGGCCCCAGCCCCCCACTCACTTCATCTTGTAGGTGCGGGCACCGAGGGCCAGGGCGAGCAGCTGGTGCCCCAGGCAGATCCCAAAAACCGGCTTGGGCTGGGGTGCATCCAGCACCCGGCGCAGGCTGGACACCGTCTCCTGGCAGAGCTGCGGGTCCCCAGGGCCATTGCTGATGAACAGCCCGTCAAAGTCTGTGCCAAGAGAGCAGTGGGGTCAGAGTGGGGCCCCCCAGCCCCTCAAAGGCACAGTAGGGCCCACCAAGGTCCCCACTGGGTCACAGCAGCCCAGCAGTGAAGCACCCTGAGCCCCCAACACCTCAGCAGGGTCACACCAAGATGCTCTGACCCCGCAACACCCGTCGCAGTGGCAGCAACGGCCCCCCCGGTCCACCATGACTTCCCTTGCAGTCACATTAGGGCCCCTCAGTACCACAGTCCAGAGCCCCTCAAGCCAATCACAGCAAGGCACCCCAGGCCCACGGCCCCCCTCCTGCAGTGTCACACTGAGGGCCCTGAACCCAGAAGCCCCCAGGAAGGACGACACCGAGACCCCTCAGCCCATGGCACGGATCAGGACACAGGTACCTGCTGCCCCCAGCACCAACCAAGCAGACAGCCCTAGCTCCAGACTCCACCGAGGGGTGGGGCCCCAGGACATCCCTGGCCAGTGTCATCTCACCTGCAGTGTCCAGCGGGTGGTCCCAGGGCACCACGGTGACGGCCGCCCCCAGCTTGCACAGGCACCGCACCTGGTTGTTCTTGAGGCCGCAGTCGAGGGCCGTGATGCGCAACGACCCGCCGGGGTTGAACACGAGTGGCCCCTGCAGGGGGTGGGGGTGGATTGCCCGGTCCCCCCGCGGGGACCAGCCCCCCCAGGAGGGGCTCTGCAGCCCCCACCACTGCCCCCTAGCCCCGCCCAGCCCTCCCCCCCTCGCACCTTCAGCGACACCTCCTGCACCAGGTGCCGCTTGTTGGGGTCCTCAAAGGAAAGGCTCTCCTCGGGGGTCCCGTCCGGCACCAGCTTCCCCAGCAGCGTCCCCTTCTCGCGGATCTTCTTCGTCAGCGCCCGGGTATCCACCCCTGCGGGTGGGCTGTGAGACACAACCCCACGGCCCTGGCCCACCCCAGCGGGACCCCGCGCCCCAGCGGGACCCCGCACCCCAGCAGCATCGTCATCCCCAAATCCCAACACTGGGTTGACCTCCATGGGGGCAAATCCCAACACAGAGACGGGACCAGCTCAGAACTCACAGATCCCCAACCCCCAGCGCTGCCAATAAAACCTGACAGACGAGGTTATCGACTCTCCAGAAACACAATCAATGGTCACTACAATATCAATTGTACAGTCTAGATAAGAACTAGTCTAATTTGGGAAAGTGTACCACTGTGGATCCCTATTCGAGCACCATGCACCGTCCAGGGTTGGGAGCGCGGATCATGAAGCCTACAGATGGATGTCAGGGTATTCCCTGCGCACTCGCCCACCACCAGTGCAGCCACGTGGATCTTGCTGGACTCGAACCACTGGGGGAGCAGGGGGGGAGCAGGGCTAGGGGGGTGGTCACCAGCCCAGAAGTCCCAGGAGACACAGATCCCTGGCCCACAGTATGGGACCAGCCCCCCCCAGTGCTGGGCTGCCACTGCCCCCACCTTGTCCCACACCCATCCTGGCGGGGCTGAGCCTTGGTCCGGGGGAGGGCTGCTGACAGAGAGACCCCCATGTGTGGGGAGGTCAGAATAGCACGGCCACAGCGGGCCTGGACTCTGCCCTGGGACGAGCAGCCTGGAGGCTTGAGGGGGTGGGAGGGGGCTGGGGCCTTGAGCGGGCCCAGCACTGCCTTGCCCTGGGGGGCTGGGACCCCCACTCTGCAATGGAGCCCTGGCAAGGACACATACACAGCCCCACTCCCCAGGTGCTGCAAGGGCACCCCAGTCCCAGGTCTCCCCCTGCCCAGACCCAGTCCTTGGCATGTCAGAGCGCCCTGGACTCTGCCGTGGCTCTGGCCTGGCAGGATCAGAGTCAAGCCTCCACCTACCACGACATGCCACTCGCTGCCCTGCCCTAGCACCCTGTGCCATCCCGTCATGGCACTCTGTGCTGTCCTGCCCCGGCATTCTGTGCTGTCCTGCCCTGGCACCTCGTGCTGTCCATCCTGCCCTGGCACCCAGCACTATCCCGTTCAGCCACCACGACGGGACACGCTGCCCCCGGCCCCCCTCGCTCACCCTGCTGAGGCCGAAGGCGTCGGGCTCGTCCCGGGGCACCCCGTAGTTGCCGACCAGCGGGTAGGTGAGCACCAAGATCTGCGCCTTGTAGGAGGGGTCGGTGAGTGCCTCGGGGTACCCCACCATGCCGGTCTGGAACACTGCGCGGGGATCGGGGTGGGAGTGATGGGATGTCCCGCCGCGGGGCACTGAGCCGGGCCGATCCCGGGGACCCCGAGTGGGGGGAGTCTCCGGGCCGGGCCGGACCGGACCCGCCGTTCCCTCCCCTCCCCGCCGCCGGTCTCGGGCCGCCCCCCGACATCCCGACATCCCGACATCCCGACATCCCGACATCCCGGCCCCGCCCGGCCCGGCCCGGCCGCACTCACCGACTTCCCCGGCGACGGCGGCCCCGGCGGCCCCGAAGGGGCGGCCGCGCAGCACCGACCCGTCCTGCAGCAGCAGCCGGGCCATGGCGGCGCCACGTGCGCTCCGGCGGCCCCGCGGCGGCGGCCGAGCGGCGGAGCGGGGGCGGCGGGAGGATCCGGGGCGGGGCCGCGCCGGGACCGCCCCGGGGCGGGGCGGCGGCACCTGGAGCACCGACCGGGGGGCTCCGGGGGCTCCGCGGGGCGGGAGGGGAGGGGGCGCAGCGACCGGGGACCCGACCGCGGGTGCGCGGGGAACGGCGGAGCGCGGGCGGTGGGGCCGGAGCGGGAGGGGACCGGGCTGAGTTGCACCGGGGCGGGACGGATGTGGAGTTTGGATAGTCAGAGGAGTTTTAAGCGCAATAGTAGAAATACCGCGTGGAATTTGCGTTCAGCCGCTGTACATCGTTAAATCTATTTTTCACCGCTTTTGTCAGGGGAGAGCGCGAACGCAGTCCCCCACTACCACAAATTATGCAGTCGAGTTTCCCGCATTTGGGGAAATCGCAGGGGTCAGCACACCCGGAGTGCAAGGGATGAGCCTCGCCCTGGGAAAACCACCTGCCTGATCATGGTGTCTCCCCTGCCAGGTAAGTATGACTCCACCTCCCCGGCCCCACCGCGCCCGCCCCGCGCACCCACCCCGAGCACACGCTCACCGACCACCCGGCCCCGCCCCCGCGCGGCCCCGCGCTCCCCACCGTCCCGCACGGCCCCGCCCGCGCAGCAGCGCCCGCGGACGCGCGTGGCCGCGGGGTCTGTGTGCGGGACGTGTCCCGGCGTCCCCCGCGAGCTGTGTTGATTTGCATGGACACGCCCTCTTGCGCTAAGGCCCCGCCCCTCTCAGAGCTCGGCCGCTCGAGCGTGGCCCCGCCCCCTCCAGGCCCCGCGGGTCCCGCCGCAACCGGGTCCGGGCGGTGCCGCGCGGGGCTCGTGTGTCACCACCGACCGTGTGACATGGACAGGTTGACATGATGGCACCTACAGGGTCCATACACAGACACCTTCACAGCCCGGCGACCCCCAGTGCTGGGACCGTGGGGTCTGGGTGCTGGTGGTGCGTGGTGAGAGCAGATGCCCTCTGAGGAGCCACCCACAAGAACACGGTGCTGTGGAAGTGCCCACGCACCCTCCGTGGGGAAGGTGAGGGGCTGTTAAACACCAGCAATCGTGGCACCCCAGACCCACCAGGTCCAGCACCCCATGCTTGTGACCCCATGGACCCCAACGTGCCCTCAGCCAACACCACTCCCCACAGTCCCTCTGCTGCTGTCTGGGCACTGCTGATTTGGCTCTAACAGCACATGCTGTCCATGTGCAGAGCAGAGGGTGGAGAATAGCAATGGCCTTTCACAGAATTAGAGGAGAACTTCTGGCACTCTTTGAAACATCTGGAGCAAAACCTTTGGGTGAGCGGGGGTGGCTCCCGGGTGTGGGAGGATGGATAAGGAAACTGCTGGGGCTGGCACAGAGGGCTGGTTGGGTTTGCTGGTTTTGGTCGTTGTGTCTGTGAGGGTTCAGCTGATCTGACCTGGGACCAAACTAGGATGTGAGAGGCTGGAACGAGGCCTGGATTGGGCAGGCAAGGACCAGAGGAATGATGCTGAGTGCAGGAGGGGATGGGGAGAAAGAGGAGAGGAGGTGGAAAGGCTTGGACTGGAGACTGTCAGTGGCTACACAGTCCATCCCCAAGCTGGGGTGATGGGAGACCCGGGACACAGTGGTGAGGGAGGGACTCCAAGATACGGGTGCCAGGAGCCCCTGTGACGCAGCTCCGGCAGCGGCACCGAGGTGCTGTGAGTCCCCCGGCTCACAGTGCAGTGTCAATGGCCGGTGAACGCGCCGTCGGCACTGCCAGTGCCCCGGCTCGGGGGCACGGGCCAGCCCGACCCGGGCCATCAGCCCTCGGCGGGACCGAGCGAATGAGGGGCGAGCCCCGGGGCGGGGAGTCCGCGCTGGAGCCGCCGGCGCGTCGGTTCCGCGGGTGCGGCGGGAACCGGGAGCGAGCGGGACCAGGACGGGCGGAGGGACGGGGCCTGGCGGGCGGGGCGGGGCCACACGAGTATGTACTGACTGAGGGGGCGGGGTCTTGTAGATGAGGAGGCTGGGATATGCAAATAACACACCACTCGCGGGGGACGCCGGGACACGTCCCGCACACAGACCCCGCGGCCACGCGCGTCCGCGGGCGCTGCTGCGCGGGCGGGGCCGTGCGGGACGGTGGGGAGCGCGGGGCCGCGCGGGGGCGGGGCCGGGTGGTCGGTGAGCGTGTGGTCGGGGTGGGTGCGCGGGGCGGGCGCGGTGGGGCCGGGGAGGTGGAGTCATACTTACCTGGCAGGGGAGACACCATGATCAGGCAGGTGGTTTTCCCAGGGCGAGGCTCATCCCTTGCACTCCGGGTGTGCTGACCCCTGCGATTTCCCCAAATGCGGGAAACTCGACTGCATAATTTGTGGTAGTGGGGGACTGCGTTCGCGCTCTCCCCTGATCACGTTGTTCAAAAGACAGATGTGGGATTTAAGGCAATGCTTGAGGTGCGCAGGTCAGGCGGTGCTGCGGGTCGGGCGCTGGGCCTCCACAGCTGGAGGTGGCGGAGTGAAAGCGGAGAAGCGTCCCCTGGACGGGGACGTGGCGAGGGACACCGGAGCAGCGGGATGTGGGACCGCGGGTGTTGGGGGCGAACCTCGAGGTGTCCGGGATCCTCCGAGTAGGCAGGAAATCTGTGTTGGGGGCCCGCTCGCCCTCCCGGTGCGAGGCTCGGGAATAGCCGGGGGTCCTGGGGCATCACAGGACGCCCTCTCCGAAGAGGCACTGCCGATGCCCGGGAGACGCATCCACATTCCCGGCTGGAATTAGCCAGCGGATCCCTAAGGGCGGGCTCTGGGCTTCTGTGCCTGGAACCGGAACGATCCCGGGAATCACCCGCGGGAGCGGGTCCGCGCAGGGGAAGAGTGGTGGAAGTGCCGGTCCCGCTCCGCTGTTACTGTTAATTGGCAAATAAGAAGCCCCTAAGCCTCAGTTTGTGAGCATTAGTGGGCAGGCGTTCTTTATTATCAGCACTGGACACACAGGGAGGACTGCTTCCCTAATCATCTGTGTGTCCTGTTCTCGCTCAGCGTACCTAATATGTACGTACAATTTTACATATAAATGTCTTACGTATTCACTACTTTTCTCAGAAAGTTCATTCAGATGTTACTTAGCTCTGAGAAGTTCCTCGGAAATCCTTATTTGGTCACTAGGGGACTTCTGGTGCTCTCTTGGTGGTCTCTGATGGTCTTCTGGAGCTTGAACTTACCTTGCACTTGTCCGTTGATCAGCGTATTTACAGCTGGTTACAGAGAGCCTTTGTTCAGCATCTCTTATCGAAAACCGGATACTTCCGTTACAACTACTCTAACTGAAAGCATTCATACGCTTGCTAATCTTGCAACTGAACCCTGACAGAAACTCACATCGCTAAGGCCCGTGGGAAATACTGAATGCGGATACGGCCCTGAGTGCCCGGTATTGCACACGGACACGGACACGGACAGAGCTGCATCCCCTTCGAGATCTGTCCTTCAACCCCCATGTCAGGGGAGAGCGCGAACGCAGTCCCCCACTACCACAAATTATGCAGTCGAGTTTCCCGCATTTGGGGAAATCGCAGGGGTCAGCACACCCGGAGTGCAAGGGATGAGCCTCGCCCTGGGAAAACCACCTGCCTGATCATGGTGTCTCCCCTGCCAGGTAAGTATGACTCCACTTCCCCGGCCCCACCGCGCCCGCCCCGCGCACCCACCCCGAGCACACGCTCACCGACCACCCGGCCCCGCCCCCGCGCGGCCCCGCGCTCCCCACCGTCCCGCACGGCCCCGCCCGCGCAGCAGCGCCCGCGGACGCGCGTGGCCGCGGGGTCTGTGTGCGGGACGTGTCCCGGCGTCCCCCGCGAGCTGTGTGTGATTTGCATGGACACGCCCCATCCCGGAGGCCCCGCCCCGGCCCTCGCGCAGGGCAGCGCCCCCTGGCGGATCCTCCCGAATGGATTCGGATCCGTTGGATCCCTCGGAACGGAGGGAAGCGGGGGCTGTTTGTTTAACGGGCGTTCGGTTGGGCAGTTCGTGCCGGGGATTAGAAAGAAACTCGGGAAGAGAGAAGGAGCACCGGGGGCGGTTGTTTCCCCAGTGATGTCTGTAACCACAGGGAAGAGGGAGAAGGGAAGGAAGAGAGCCGGGTGAAATTCCCAAATCCGTTGTCAGCCGCCCCAACTGACGTGCAGGGACACGGAGGAGGCAGAGGGTGAGGTGGATTTTGGGGGCGAGGGTGGGGATTAACACCCCTCCAGAAGGATCAGGGTGCCTGTTGCAAACAGGAGGGGCACGGGGAAAAGGAGTGTCCTGAATTGCAAACGGACAGAAGGGAGAATCAGAAGAGATGGGATTTATGGCAGAAATTGGGCTGGACTGAAGGGGACCGGTCCTCAGGCCAGTCCTCAGGTTCCAGGTAAGCTGGGGAACGGAACAATGGATTTTCTAGTGGATACTGGAGCAGCTCATTCCAGGTCCTGGCCCTGAGGGACCTTTAGCAAAAGGAAAGTGGGTGTTGTTGCTGGGAAATTCCCCCGGGACAGGGAATCCCCCAGACCGTTTCACACCCCGTGGAGTTCACGACTGGGAACACAAAATGAACTCATGGCTTTCTCCACAGGCCGAGTGTCCTTCGCCATTGCTTGGGCAGGATTTGCTGTGCAAGTTAAATGCACAGTTGACTTTTCCTCAGGACTCTGTCCAGCTGCATATTCCTCTGGAAAACGCATGGAAAGCACAGCTCTGCCCACTCCCCGAGGGAAACCTGCAGTCAAGGGAATCTCCAGTGAAGTTTTAGGTGCAGTTGTACCATTGGTTTGGGCTCTGGGAACCCCGGGATGAGCGAGAAACCCGAGTCTGGTAAAAACTGAACTGAAACCAGGAGTGCAAGTGGTAAGACAAGACCAACACCCCAGAAAATGAAGGGTCTGGAGAGCACTGGAACCATTAATAGAGTGATTTTTAGAGTTTGGGTTGCTGCCAATCAGAATGTAACACTCCAGTCCTGCCAGTGAAAAAGAGCAGTGCAGGAGTGATGGGGAGGTAATGCCTGGACACCTGATGTTCATTCAGTTGTCCCAAATCCCGACATCCTTCTCACCTCAATCCCAGAGACCAATATGGACTTTGCAGTGTTGGATGTGAAAGATGCCTTCTCTTGTGTCTCTGTGGGTGAACAGAGTCACCTTGTCTGTGTCTTTGAATGGGAAAAGCCAACTCAGAGCAGGGAAATGATATCAAGCCCCTCAAGATTTAAATCTAACTTTGCAATTTTTTTCAGTTGTTCAGCAGTAGCTGCAGCTGGACAGCTGTGATCAACAAATTCCATTGTGAACGTCCTGCACTCGGCTGATCCTTTGTTTCAAGGAAAACAGGAGACAACCCCAAGAGCAGTGGGCTGTCTGGACAGGAGCCTCCAGGAGTGTTGTCAGCAGGACTGAGCAGTACCTGGGGAAAGGTAATTCCAGCAGTGGGAGATGGTGACCAGTGACCCACTGACCACCTGCTCAGAATGGCCCCCGACTGAAAGAGAGGGAGGAGCTGCCCCTGCAGAGGGAGGGATGAGCGTGGGAAGGGAGGGACACCCAGCACAGAGAGGTTTCAGTGCTAATTGATAACGACTTGTGTAACCTGTAACCAAGGAACACTGGTGCCTTTGTTTGCCAAATGTATAAATGCTGATGCTCGGGAAGCGGGGAACGGCCTTGGGGGAACCTCCAGCTCCCGTCTCTGCGCTAACAGGGATAAAACCCAGGAATCCCTCGCCTGGGGGTGGGAATTGGCACGGCGGTGGGGACAGCGGTCCCGCTCCAGCCCACGGGACTCAGTCCCAGCGTCAGGGAGCGCCCGGGGCAGGACGAGCCGCCCGTGCTGGGCTCGGGGCAGCGGCTCCGGGAGCTCCCGGCGGTGCCCGGGCCGGACCGAGGGGCTGCGGGACCCGCGAAGCAAAGGGGGAGGAGCCTCATCGGAGGGGCGTGTCCATGCAAATCATTCAGCACTCGCGGGGGACGCCGGGACACGTCCCGCACACAGACCCCGCGGCCACGCGCGTCCGCGGGCGCTGCTGCGCGGGCGGGGCCGTGCGGGACGGTGGGGAGCGCGGGGCCGCGCGGGGGCGGGGCCGGGTGGTCGGTGAGCGTGTGGTCGGGGTGGGTGCGCGGGGCGGGCGCGGTGGGGCCGGGGAGGTGGAGTCATACTTACCTGGCAGGGGAGACACCATGATCAGGCAGGTGGTTTTCCCAGGGCGAGGCTCATCCCTTGCACTCCGGGTGTGCTGACCCCTGCGATTTCCCCAAATGCGGGAAACTCGACTGCATAATTTGTGGTAGTGGGGGACTGCGTTCGCGCTCTCCCCTGATCATGTTGTTCAAAAACAGAGTGACAGATGAGGAAGCGCTCCAATTGTGCTGTGTCTGTTTTTTTCTCTCGGCACCCCGATGTGCGTCCTGTCCAGCACTTTTCCGGGCCGGGCCGGAGCATCCTGATGCTCGGCAGGGAGTTCCTCTGCAGGGACGTTCCTTCTGCTCGGTCCCAGTTCGTTCTGACCGAGAGCGCCCCGGGCCCACTGCCTGTCCCTCCCCCCACTCGCAGCCTGCACGGGGGGTGGGGGGGGCGCGATTTGCATCTCCCTGTCCTCTCCCCTATCGATGATGGTTCCACCGAGCCCCTGCTCCCCTGCCTGGGAAGGAACTGGACGGACACACGGTGAAAACCTGTGGCTTTATTGATCCCTGGCAGCCACAGGGACAGCCGGGCCTGGGCACAGAGACCCCCAGGCCAGGGGGTCCCCTGCCCATCCGCAGCCCCCTGCCCCACTCAGGGGGTCTTGGCCTTCCTCCGCTGGGTGCCCCACAGCAGCAGGGACAGGGATACGGTGGCAGTGCCCAGGATCCCACTGAAGAGTAGTACCGGGAACGTGCCCTGCCCGGGAGCAGCGGTGAGCGGTGCCAACCCCTGCAGCCCCCCAAAGCCCTCCCTGATCCATCTGGGGGGCAGCCAGAGAGGGGTCCTGTCCCACTGGTGCTCACCTCGCGCAGGCACTTGTAGCCGTGGAAGGGGCTGTCACAGAGGCACTGGACGAGGCCGGGGCCATCGGGGGCACACGCCGAGTTTTCGGGACACGGCCAGGCTGGCAGAGCAGAGCGGGGGGTCACGGGGCCCAGGACAGACCCCACTGCCAGCCCCAGGCACCCACTGCCGGGGTCACTGTCCCCCCGCCGTACCGAGCTCCGCGGAGCCATTGCAGGGGTTTTTCTGGCCCCGGCACTGCCGGATGCTCCCGTCCACTGTCACATCCTGCCAGGCGTCACTCCCGCCCGGACACTCCAGCGCCGCCGGCACCGCGCTGAGGACAGAGCTCAGCACCAGACTGCGGGGACCCCCAGCCCCGACCCCCCGGCACTCACAGGAGCTGCAGGTGGGTGAAGCCCAGGAAGGAGCCGTTGGGGAGGGACGTCAGGGGGTTCTCAGTCAGGTCCCTGTGAACAGACGGACCTTCAGCCCCGTCCGGCACCCCTGGCCTGGTGGGCACTGGGGTCCCTCCGGACCTCACTGAACCTCAGCCAGTTCCCATACCCCCCATTTCCCCCCAAGGCCCTGGGGGTGCAGCCCCCCCAGCCCCCAGGGCTCAGAGCTCCCAGTGGAGCTGCTGAGGGAGGGGCTCGGTCACTGCCGTCGCTAACAAAGACCCGGAGCTGGGCCCAGCGGGGTGCCCTGAGCTCTGCACACCCAGCCCTGACAGTGCCCTGGGCGGGGCCGTCCAGCCGAGCCACCCCCGCCCCCATCTCTCCAGCCTGGGGACAAGGACGCCGTGTGGGACCGTGGAACAGCCCCTCCACCATGGGCAGAGGGGGTCCCGGGGGACTCACAGGACGATGGCAGCGGTGGCCTCGGCCAGTTCCGGGGGGACACTGTGCAGGGAGCAGTTGCTCAGGTCCAGCCTGGGAGGGGGCAGCAGTTGGGGGGGGACAGTAGCACACCTGGTACCCCCGTACCGCCCCCCCCATTCCCATGACCCCCCTGTGACACTCAAAACCCACCCTGGCCCCTTCCTGTGCCCGCCCGACCTCCACCCTGCATGTCCTCCATCCAGGCACCCCCCCCTCCCGCCATTCCCTTGACCCCCCTGTGACCCCAAACACCCCCTCCGGCACCCCCCGCCCCCCGAGCACCCCCGTCACGTGGCCCCCGACCCCCCCCAGCACCCCCAGACTCGCCCCCAGCCTGTGCGTCCCAGTCCCCCCCGCACTCCCCGTCCCACCCGTACCCCAGCAGCCGCCCCGGGGGGGCTCCCCTCTCCCGGCAGCAGCGCCCGTCGTTCTCGGTGTCGCCCCGGGACTCACAGAACCGGGACACAATGGAGCCGTTCCGCGGCGGCCCCGGGCAGCTCCCGCACACCTTGGGAGGGCCAGGAGGGCATGGGCAGCGCCGGCACCGGGGGCAGCCCCCGATCCCGGGCACCCCCGGACCCCGGGTACCCCCCAATCCCCGGGCACCCCCGATCCCCGGACAACCCTCGGCCTCGGGGCAACCCCCGACTTCCCCGACCGCCGGACACCTCCAAGGCGGTCACCCCCGAACCGCGGGGCATCCCCGGCCCCCAGGTCACCCCCCGATCCCGGGGCAGCCGCGATGCGGGCACCCGGACCGGGCACTCGCCGACCCTCGGTGCCCCCGTCCCGGGCACTCCTTGACCTCTTGGCGCCTCCGATCTGGGGCATCCTCCGCCCACCCCAGCCCCCCGTTCCCGTGCCCCGTCGCTCACTGCGGCCCCGCGGGCGGTCCGGGGCAGCAGCAGCGGCAGCAGCAGCGGCAGCAGCAGCGCGACCGCGCCCATGGCGCCGGGCTGTCCCTCCCCTCCGCGGGCCGGGCGGCCTCTGGACCCGAGCGGGGCGGCGGGGGGCCCCCCGCGGCGCGGGCAGCGGGGCGCGGTGACCGGCCGAGGCAGCGGAGCGCGGCGGGGCCGGGATCGGGGTCGGAAGCGGGGCCGCCCCACGTGGGGCGGGCGGTGACGCCATCAGAGCGCGCGGAGGCCGGGCGGACGCGGCGTCGAGGGCGGCCCCGCCAGGACACGTCATCACGGCGCGCCCCGGCTGTCAGGCGGCACGTGGGGCACGCGCCGCCGCCGGTGAGTGTCGCACCGGGTCCGCCGTGACAAGGTCACCGCCCGACCCCACACCGCGCCGGGGCACTGCGGGCACCGGACCGGGGCACGCCGGAGGCCGGCACCGGGCTGGGGGCACCGGGGACACCGGGGACGGGGAGCAGAGTCTGGGCTGGGGGGACTGGGGCACCGGGGACACCGGGGACACCGGGGACGGGGAGCAGAGCCCTGGGCTGGAGGGACTGGGGCACGGGGGGCAGCGGGGACACCGGGGACGGGGAGCAGAGCCCTGGGCTGGAGGGACTGGGGCACAGGGGGCAGCGGGGGCGGGGAGCAGAGTCCCGGTTAGAGGTACCGGGGATAGCGGGGACGGGGCGCAGAGCCTGGGCTGGGGTGACTGGGGACACCGGGGAAGGCAGGCTGGGGACAGTAGGGACAGGGCAGCGGGTTCACCACCCGGGGACACGGGGCACTTCGGGGCTGGGGAAGCGGTGCTGCGAATGCTGAGTTTCGGAGGGGAAACACCGGGACCCCCAGGGGAGCGGCAGCAGGACGGCGGCGGGGTCAGTGGGTGACGGGGACAGGCGGAGCGCCGCGGCTCTGGGTCATCGGCTGACGGGGGCGCGGGGGTCACCGGGGCTGGCGGCAGTAGAGCCTCAGGGACACCGAGGGCCCCCGCGGCACGGGAGCCTTGGCCCGAGGCCGGTGGGTGCCCCTCGGGACGAGGTGCCCCCGCCCGTGTTTAGTCTGGGCGGGAGAATGCGGGGGGTGACCTTGGACCCTGTCCGGGAGCTGGGCGGTGACGTGTCCCGGGCCGGTGGCGGCCGCGGTGCTGCCCTCTGACCTCCTTCCCCACCGGGATACCCGGCTCTGCCGCCGCTGACGGACCCCGACCCGGCTTGGCCTCCCCCGGCCCCCGGCGGGCAGGCCCGGGCAGGCTGTGCCGGGGTGCCAGGAGGGCTCAGCCTAATCCCCCCAGGCATTCCCCAGGCGAGCATTCCAACGGGGATCACGGTGGGCACAGTGCCACCCGCAGTCCAGCCCCGTCCTCCCTGTGCCCCTAACGCTGCCCCGCCGGGATGGGGGGTCCCCTGCAGCCTGTACCCCGTCCCTGGCTGGGAGGGGATCCTCCACAGCATCCCCTGCTCCTTGGCACCCGCTGCTCCGGGCCCCCCGCAGTCCCTGCATGCCTGGGGAGGCAGAGGGGGGTGTGTCTACCCGGCCACCCCCTCCTGCTGCACAGGGGGCAGAGCTCGGGGGGCCCCGGGATGCCCCTGTGATCGAGGCAGGGGTGCCAGAGCCAGCGAGTGCTCAGGTGTTTGCTCCACCTGGCTGGTGCCCGGAGCCCCTCAGGCTGCCAGCCCCCCTCTGTCCGTCTGTCCATCCCTGGCCGTGTGGGGCGTGTGGTGTGGGGGTCACCCTGCCCAGCCTCTGCCCTCAGGGATGAGAGTGTGGGAGCTCCTCCTGCCCCTCCTCGCCGGTGCAGACTGGGCTCCGCTGTGCCCTCCCCCGCCCCATCGGCCGGTCCTGCCGCGGGGGCTGCGCTGTGCCGGCCCCGGAGCGCCGGGCTGGCGCCAGGGCCGGGCGGGGGGCGGGCTGGGCTGGTCTCTCGCACCGGGGGCGGCTCTGCCGGGGCTGAGCAGTGTCGGTGCGGTTGGGCCGGGCTGGGTTTGGCGGGGCTGTCCTGCTCCGGGGGCAGCCGTGCTGGGCTTGGCTCCGGTGGGACCGGCACTGCCACGCTCAGGGCTGTCCTGCTCCCGGGGCGGCTGGGTGGGGTTTGGCTCCGGTGGGACCGGCACTACCAGTATCGGGGCTGTCCTGCTCTGGGGGTGGCTGTGTTGGGTTTGGCTCCTGTGGGATCAGAGCTGGCCTGCTGTGGGGGCGGCCCTGTTGGGTTTGGCTCCTGTGGGATCAGAGCTGTCCTGCTCTGGGGGCGGCCCTGTTGGGTTTGGCTGGTTCTGCCGGGGCTGGCGGGGCCGGTGCCGCGGGGGCCTGGGTGCGACTGTTTTCACAGCCGTGGCCTCAGTGTTCTTTGGAGATGCTTGGGTTCCCCTCGGCGGGGCAGGTGGGGCAGCCCAGGGGTGGCCAAGCCCGGCCCAGAGGGAGGAGAAAGAGGAGGAGGAGGAGGGTCCGACCAAGTCCCCCCCTCACTGGGTCCTTGAGGCCAAGACAGAGCGAGCGAAGGTCCCTGCGGTGCTGACACGTCCTTCTCGCAGCTGCCAGCGCCGGGGCGATGCCGGCCAGGACGCGCTGCCGGGGCGGCTGCCGGGGCAAGGGGTGCCCATGAGGCCGGCGGGGCGCGGGTGGCCGGGCAGCGGTGGCGCTGGCAGGGCGGCGGCACAGGGACACGCTCACTATGGAGTTCACCACCATCGACTACACCATCTTCGTGCTGCTGCTGGTGCTGTCGACGGCCATCGGGCTGTTCTACGCGCTGAGCGGCGACCGGCAGCGCACGGTGCAGGAGTTCCTGCTGGCCAACCGTGACATGGGCTGCCTGCCCGTCGCCCTGTCCCTGCTGGCCACCTTCCAGTCGGCCGTGGCCATCCTGGGCGTGCCCGCCGAGATCTACCGCTTCGGCACCGAGTACTGGTTCCTCGGCTGCTCCTACTTCCTGGGGCTGCTCATCCCGGCGCACGTCTTCATCCCCGTCTTCTACCGCCTGCGCATCACCAGCACCTACGAGGTGAGCGGGGGGCAAGGGGGGCACAGGGGACCCCGTGCCCAGGTGGGGCAGTGCCCTGACCCCTCTCCCCGCAGTATCTGGAGCTGCGCTTCAACAAGACGGTGCGAGTGCTGGGCACTGTCACCTTCATCTTCCAGATGGTGAGTGGGGCTGGGGAGTGGGGGGGGCACGGGGGGTGTGGGGGCCAGGCACGGCTCAGCACCACACTCCCCTCCTCACAGGTCATCTACATGGGCGTGGTGCTCTATGCGCCCGCACTGGCCCTCAATGCAGGTAAGGGGGGACGGGTGGGAGGGATGCCTGGAACCTGCTGCCCCCCACCCCATTAATGGCCTCCGCCGCTTCCAGTGACGGGCTTTGACCTCTGGAGCGCAGTGCTGACCATGGGGCTGGTCTGCACCCTCTACACTACACTGGTGAGTCCCCGGTGCCGCGGGTGCCCCGTGCCCCTGCCGTGCCGTGGCGATGGGCGCCGTGACCCTGTGGTGACCCTGTGCCCCTGCTGTGACCCTGCCATGACGGCACGGTGTGTCCCCCAGGGCGGGCTGAAGGCTGTCATCTGGACAGACGTGTTCCAGACGCTGGTGATGCTGGCAGGCCAGCTGGCTGTCATCGTGGTGGGCGCACAGCGCGTGGGCGGCATGGCCCGTGTCTGGCACGTGGCTGAGCAGGAGGGCAAGATCTCCGGCATCGAGTGAGTGATCCGCCAGGGCCCCCGTGTCACACCATGGGGACACGCAGGGCAGCCTGGGGGGGGGAGAGGAACCCCCACAGTGGGGGGCCATCCCTGCTGCCCCCTTTCTTGTGGGGTGCCAGTGAGGACCTGCCACTGTGACCTCCGGGTGCTCCTCACAGCCTGGACCCCAACCCCCTGGAGCGCCACACCTTCTGGAGCCTGGCCATGGGTGGGGTGTTCATGATGCTGTCGCTGTACGGGGTGAACCAGGCGCAGGTGCAGCGCTACCTCAGTGCCCGCAGCGAGCGGGAGGCCAAGCTGTGAGTGGGGCTGGGGCTGGGGGTCCCCGCACCCGGGATGGGCCCCCCTTGCCTCCCCCGCCTCTGACACCCGCCCGGTGCCTGCAGCTCCTGCTACGCCGTGTTCCCCTGCCAGCAGATCGTGCTCTGCCTCAGCTGCCTCACAGGCCTCGTCATGTTCGTCTACGACCGGGAGCACTCGCTGACCCCACGCCCTGCCTCCTCTGACCAGGTGGGTGCAGACCCCTTCCCCGTGTCCCTTCCTGAGCCCCAACACCCGCACTGATCCCCTGCCCCAGCTGGTGCTGTTCTTCGTGATGGACGTGCTGCGGGACCTGCCAGGGCTGCCCGGGCTCTTCGTTGCCTGCCTCTTCAGCGGCTGCCTCAGGTGAGTGGGCGGCCTCGGGGCAGTGGCTCGGAGGTCCTGGCCGAGCCCCCTCCCGCTCCCTCTCCTCCCCAGCACCATCTCCTCCGCCTTCAACTCCCTGGCCACGGTGACCATGGAGGACCTGGTGCGGCCGCACCTCCCCGGGCTGTCGGAGTCACGGGCCACGCTGCTCTCCAAGCTGCTGGGTGAGCGGCCGGGGGGCTGCCAGGGGGTGGCTGGGGGGCTGGTGTGGCAGGGGGCTCCCCAGCACCGCCATGACTCCCCTACTCCCCTCCCCAGCTCTCGGTTACGGGCTGCTGTGCCTGGGCATGGCGTACGTGTCCTCCATGCTGGGACCTGTGCTGCAGGTAGGGATGGGGCTGTGGGACCCCCAGCTCCAGCACCCAGACGGGCTAAAGGACCCCCAGCTCTGGCACCCCAAACGGGGTGAGGGCTCCCTGGCTCTGGCACCCCCAGGGTCGTGGGTCGGGCACTGAGGGCCGTGTTCCTGCAGGCAGCCATCAGCATCTTCGGCATGGTGGGGGGCCCCCTCTTGGGGCTCTTCTGCCTCGGCATGTTCTTCCCCTGCGCCAACCCCACGGTGAGTGCCCTCCCACCCGTGAGTGTGTCCCCTGTCCCGTCAGTCTCCCCCAGCCCCACAGGGGTTGGTGGGGAGGTCTGGGTCAGTCCGAGCCCGGCTGTCCCCTGTCACAGGGAGCCGCCTTGGGGCTGGTGGCCGGGCTGGCCATGGCCTTCTGGGTGGGCATCGGCGGCCTCCTGAAGAACATGAGGCAGGCTGGGGGGGCCTCCCCCATGCCCAACAGCACAGCGCTGCCGACTGTGGGCAACCTCACCACCATCCTGGCTACCACTCTGCTGCCCCCCACGCCGACCCCGAGGTGAGCGGGATGGGGGGCTCAGGGTCAAGGTGTGTGTGTGGGGGGTGCTCCTCTGCACACCCCCTGACCCTCATGTCCCTCAGCCCCACGGGGCTGCAGCGATTCTACAGCCTGTCCTACATGTGGTACAGCGCCCACAACTCCACCACGGTCATCGTGGTGGGGGTCCTTGTCAGCCTGCTCACTGGTGAGTGTGTGGTAGTGGGGGGGCCACCATGATCCCCCCGGCCCCGCTCAACCCCTCTGCCCCCCAGGCCCCACGCCACCAGAGGCCCTGGACCCCCGCACCATCTCCCCCGTGGTGCCCCGGCTGCTCTGCTGCCTGTCCCCCACAATCCGGCAGCGGCTCTGCTGCGGGGGGGGAGACCCCGCCCAGGTGAGGAACAGACCCCCAGCACCTTGGGGGAAGGGGGACATGGGGTGGGTGTCCCCCACCCCTGCTGCCCCCCACTGTGCCCCCCCTGCTCCCTGCTCTGTCCCCACAGACCCCTGGCCATGCAGATGCCACAGAGAAGAGCAATGGGATTCCCAACGGCCTGGGCCCCCCCGGCCCCGGGCAGCGGGAGGAGGAGGAGGAGGAAGGACAGGGGTACATCCGCAGTGCCACGGCCCCCTCCTACGCCGTGCAGGAAACCTCCTTCTGACCCCCCTGGCGTGGGGATCTTGGCCACCCCCCCAGGCCGGGGGGCTCAAAGCCCCAGTGGGGCACCCACAGACGGTTAGAGAGTGCCAAATAGTGGGGTGTGGGGTCCCTGGTGGGGGGCCAGTGGGCTGCCCCCCAGGGGGGCTCTGGGACCATGTCTGGGGGGTGTCAGAGCGGTGCCCCCCACGCAGGTCGGGATGCTGCCCAGTGCCCCCGGCCTGGCCATGTGCCTTACACACCGCTCTGCTCTGGGGGCTGCCTGGACCCCTCGGGGTGCAGAGCACACCCCCCAAGGCCCTGTCAATCGTCTCTGTGTTCAATGTCCCCCCAATAAATGGTTCTGGAGCACAGCTGTCAGAGGGTCCTCAGGAACCACCCCCTCCCTGCTGTAACCCTGGCCCCTCATCTCTCCAAACATTGGGGTATCCCCACTGTCCCTCAAGAACCCACAAGTCCTCATTTCCCTGATCAGTGGGGGGTCTCACTGTACCTCAGAACCCCTCAAGCACTGGGAGTCCCCACGGGATCCCATGGGAACACCGTCTCCCCAAACACTGTGTTGTCCCCACTGCCCCCCAAGAGCCCATGGGGCCACGGGCCCCCATTTCCCCTGGGGAGGGGCCGCACTGTCGCCTGGGACCTGACGGGACTCCTGTCTCCTCAAGCAGTGGGTGTCTGCACTGTGCCCCAGGAGCCCATGAGGGACAGAGGACCCCTGCTGCCATGAGCGCTGGGGGTCCCCACTGACCCCCAGGGCCCCCCGAGGCACCGGGGGTGTCTCCGCTGGCCCCCGAACCGGGTTGGGCACGTGACCCTCGAGCCCCCGCCCCTTTGGTGACCCCACCCCTCCTGGCCCCGCCCCCATTTTCGCGGGGCGGGGCGTGCTGACGTGCCGGTGCGCTGACGTACCGGCGTGGTGACGTCACGGCGCTGCGATGGCGCCCCGGCGCCCCCCGGAGCTGTACCGGGCGCCGTTCCCGCTCTACACCGTCCGCCTCCACCCGCGCCGGGCGCTCGCCATCACCGCCGGCGGCGGCGGCGCCGCCAAGACCGGCATCCGCAATGGCGTGGTACGGGGGCAGGCGAGGGCTCTGGGGGGGCAGGTCTGAGCGGGGGGCCGGGGGGGCCAGGCTGCAGCGCGGGGGGGGGAGGTTTGAGCGCCGGGGGGGTCTGAGGGGCCGGGGGACCCGGGTGTGTGTGTGGGGGGGCAGGTCTGAGCGAGCGGGGGCTGCGGGATTTGGGTGGCCCGGCTCACGGGGAGGCCCAGAGGGAACCCCCCCAGAGCCCGGCGGGGGCCGCGGCTGAGCCACCCCCGCCCCGCAGCACTTCCTGCAGCTGGAGCAGATCGGGGGGCAGCTCAGCGCGTCGCTGCTGCACTGCCACGACACCGAGACCCGCGCCACCATGACCATGGCGCTGGCCGGGGACGTGATCGCCGCCGGGCAGGACAACAGCTGCCACATCCTGCGCTTCACCCTGCAGGAGCCCGAGGGCCCGGGCACCGCCGGGCGCGGCGGTGAGAGCCCGAGTCACCGGGGGCGGCGTGGGGCACCTGCCCTGGGGCGAGGGGGATGTGGGGACGGGCACTGCCCTGGACTGCCCCCTCATGCCTGCCCTGGGTGCCGTGTGGAGGGCTGGGTAGTGTTTTGGAGATGAGGTGTTCTGTGGACACCCCCATGCCCGCCCTGGATCCCACTCTCCCTGCTTACCTTGGGTGCAGTGGGGCGGGATATGGGGAGCTGGGGGTCTGTGGAGTGCTTGGGGATGGGGCACTGCCCTGGACCCCTTCATGTCTGTCCTGGACTTGCCTCCCTGTGCTTGCCCTGGGTGCCATGGGGAGCTCTGGGGATGGGACACTGCCCTGGAACTCCACTGTGCCTTCCCTGGACCCCTTCCTGGTCCCATCTCAGGTGCTGTGGGCAGGGTGTGGGGGGCTGGGGAGTGTTTTGGGGATGGGCAGTGCCCTGGAACCCCCCTGGATCCCTCCCTGTGCCCACCCTGGGTGTTGTGGGGCCTTTGGGTACGGGAGCTGCCCTGGGTGCCGTGGGACGGCGTGTGGGGTGCTGTGGGGACGGGCACTGCCCCCCTGTGCCCCCCGTGCCCGCCCTGCCAGCCCCGTGTCCCGGTTGCAGGCGGGGGGGACAAGGGCGTGCGGCGGCGGCGCGGCCCCGGCGGGGGGGCCCCGGGGGACACGCAGGGCCGGCCCCGCGAGGTGAGGGTGGAGAGCCTGCACCGCGTGCGCACCGACACCAGCGCCGACGCCCTGCAGAAGGCCGTGCGCTTCAGCAGCGACGGCGCCCTGCTGGCCACCGGCGGTGCCGACGGCTTCCTGCGCCTCTGGGAGGTGGGCACGGGGCAAGCTGTGGTGGGCGGGGGGGCCAGGGGGCACAGGACGGTGGAGTTGGGCGTAGGGGAGCAGAGGGGGCACGGGGAGCCAGGGCAGGCGCAGAAAGCTGGGGGGACATGGGGGAGCCAAGGGGGGCACAGGCAAAGGGAGGTGGGTGCAGGGGCTGGCACAGGGAAGCGGAGGCCGGCACTGCCGTGCTGGTGGCAGCACGTGTCGGGCAGGGATGGCTGGATCAGCATCAGTTCCCTAACTGATTCCCCCCACACCTGCCCGGGGCTGCAGCGGGGCCCAGCCCCTGCCCAGCGCCCTCACCGGCTCTGCCCCTGCAGTTCCCCAGCATGAAGAAGATGCTGGAGTTCAAAGCCCACGATGGGGAGATCGAGGACATTGCACTCGGCCCTGACAACAAGGTGAGTGTCAGGCAGCCCTGCGGCCCCTTGGCCCTGCAGAAGAGCAGCGTCTGACCCCTGTGCTGTGTGTGGCAGGTGGTGACGGCAGGGAGGGACTTCCAGTGCTGCGTGTGGCAGCAGGACCAGCTGGTGACGGGGCTGCGCTGGCACGAGAACCTGCCCGGCATCCCCGACAAGGCCTATCGCTACCAGGCCTGCCGGTGAGGGCTGGGGCTGGGGCAGGGGGCTGGGAACAGACCACTGGGGATGGGAATGGGGCAGGGGGCTGGGAACAGATCACTGGGACTGGGGATGGGGCAGGGAGCTGGGAACAGATCACTGGGGATGGGAATGGGGCAGGGAGCTGGGAACAGATCACTGGGGCTGGGGATGGAGCAGGGGGCTGGAAATGGGCCACCAGTGCTAGGGATGGGCTACCCTCAGCTGCTGCCTTGTACTGAGCCCTGTCCCGGTTGGGTCTGCAGGGAGGGGTTCCCTGGGCTCTACTGCTCTACTGGGGAGGGGGCTGGATGCCAGGAGAGCCACAGCCTGTGCCCTGTGCCCCCCGTGCCCCCTGAGCCCCGTGCCCCCCGTGCCCCATGCCCACTGTCCCCTGGCAGGTTCGGGGCGGTGGAGGACAGTGCTGGGGCACTACGGCTCTACACGGTGCAGGTGCCCCACAAGCGGGAGCGCCGCCCCCCGCCCTGCTACCTGACCAAGTGGGACGGGAAGAACTTCCTGCCGCTGCTGACACGGCCCTGCGGCTCCGAGGTCATCTCCTGCCTCTCCATCAGGTACCCCAGGGCCTGGGGGAGGAGGGGGGCTGTGGCAGCCCCAGCTCACTGCCCTCTCCCCGCAGTGATTCGGGCACTTTCCTGGGGCTGGGCACAGTGACGGGCTCCGTGGCCATCCACATCGCCTTCTCGCTGCAGGTGAGCTGGGGCAGGGGGTGGGGCAGCTCCAGTGCCCCCCAGCTGGCCTCTCACCCCCCTGTGCCCCCAGAGGCTGTACTACGTGAAGGAGGCCCACGGCATCGTGGTGACCGACGTGGCCTTTGTCCCCGAGAGCCAGCCCGGGCGGGAGCTGCTGGGGGGCCACGAGGCCGCCCTGCTCAGCGTGGCCGTGGACAGCCGCTGCAAGCTGCACCTGCTGCCCACCCGGCGTACGTCCTGGGGCTGCTGGGGGGCTGCCTGGGGGCTGGGGTGCCTCTGCCCCTCTCGCGGCATGGGGGGGCTGCAGCCCCCCTTCACCCGTCTCTGCCCCACAGGCTCCCTCCCGGTCTGGCTGCTGCTGCTGCTCTGTGCCGGGCTCATCGTGGCCACCATCCTGCTGCTGCAGCTTGCCTTCCCGGGCTTCCTGTAGCCCCCCAGCCCCTGGAGGGGACCCCTCGGTGCCAGGAGCAACCCCTCGGCCTCGACACCCCCTCCCCACAGACTGTGAAACAGAAAAGGGACCAGCCCCGGCCCCACCCCCCCGCTGGTGTTCGGGGAGCGCAGGAGGGGCCGGGGAGCCGCCCGGGGCCCGGCCCACCGGGACTGTGCTGGCAGCGGTGCGGGGCCAGCCCTGGGACAGGGGGCCTGCCGGACACGGGGGTCCCCTGCCCCAGAAGGAGGGCGTCCTGCTGGCCCCCTGCCCCACTATGGCCATTAAACTGGAGCATGAAGGCAGTGCTGTGTCTGTGCCGGGGGAGTGGGGCCGGGCTGGGCGCGTGTCACTGTCACGGTCCGGGAGAGTGTGTGCCCTCGGGGGGGCCTGGCCGTGCCCTCGGGGGGCCTTCCTGGAGCCCCCCACGGCGAGCAGGTGCTGGCACTGGCTGACCCAGGCCCTCGGTGGTGCTGGTGTGGGGGTCCAGGGGTCAATGGTGGGCTGGCCCGGCTGTACCTGGGGCCCTGGGGAGTTTAGGGGGGTCTCACCCACCGGGACGGCCCCGCCCGTGCTGTGACCACGCCCGCATCTCGCCGCCCCGCCCGGCCCCGGCCCCGGTTGAGAAGCGCCGGATCCTGGTTGCCCCGGAGCTGCCCCGGGACGTCCCGCATGGTGCCGAACCCCCCCGGGCAGGGCAGGGCAGGGCCCGGGGCGGGCGGGGCCGCTCCTGGGCCCGGTGGCGGAGCCGGGACGTGGCGGCTACGTGGCCCCAGCGCGGGGCGGGCGGCACCGAGAGGCGAGCGGGGCTGGGTGAGTGGGCACCGGGGGCACCGGGCTGGGGGTGTTGGGGGGCGCGCACTGGGTGAGCAGCGCCAGCCGGTCCCGTGCGCGCCGCTGTCCTGTGCGCCCTCCCGTCCGTGCCAGCGTGTCCCCGCCGCGCTGGGACGGGGCAGCTCCCGGAGCCCCCGCCCCTCTCCTACGGCCGGCTTCCCACGGCCCCGGGACCCCGACCCGCCCAGAGGCGCCCCCGACCCCGCCACTCTCGTTCCACTGCAGCCCGAGGTGGCGGGATGAGGAACCCACCGGTGACACTGACCGTGCTGCTGCTGCTGGGGCCGGTGGCAGGGGCCGCCCCCAGGGCGGGGGGGCACAGGTAGGGGGGTACAGGTATGAGGTACAGGGGTGGGGGGCACAGGTATGGAGGGTACGGGTGTGCGAGCACAGGTATGGACGGTACAGGTACGGGAGTACAGGCGTAGGGGCACAGGTATGGGGGTATGGGTATGGGGGTACAGGTGTGGGGACACAGGTATGGAGGGTATGGGGGTAAGGTGTGGGGGCACAGGTATGGGGGTACAGGTAGGGGGGGTATGGGGGTAAGGTGTGGGGGGTATGGGGGTACAGGAATGGAGGGTATGGGGGTAAGGTGTGGGGGCACAGATATGGGGGTACAGGTATAGGGGGCACAGGTATGGAGGGTATGGAAGGTATGGGTGTGGGGGAACAGGTATGGAGGGTAGAGGTGTGGGGGGCACAGGTAGGTGGGTACAAGTGTGAGGTACAGGTGTGGCAGGCACAGATGGAGGGCAGAAGAATGGGGGGACATAGTTAAGGGCAGGCAGAGACGTGGGGGTTCATATGGGTGTGGGGGCACAGGTGCGGATGGGGTGCATGGGGGCCGATGGGCACCTGGGCATGAGGGGGCCACAGATATAGAGGTGGTATGTGGCTGTGGGTGGGCACAGGGGTCCGGGGGTGCCCAGTGAGGGGTGGGACTAAGGGGACTGTGGGGGCCATGGTTAGGGGGATGTCAGGCCAGCACGGGCAGCCCCTCCAGGGTCACAGGTAACCCCCCGTCTCCTGGCCAGGCCTGAGCCCCCCCTGGCCACGATCCTGGAAGCGTATCCCGACCTGCTGAGCCCGGAGTTGCCGCTGCTGCCGTGAGTCCCTGCCCTGAAGAGCCCCATGACACCGGGACCCCACCCCGGCTGGGGCTGTGCATTGACGGGGGGACAGCAATGGGTGGGGGACCCGGGCAGTGCCCACCTGCTCATGGGACAGGGTGGGCCATGGGGCATGGGCGGTGTTGCCCACCCCTGTCCCTGCTCCCCCCAGGCTGCTGCGGGGCGCGGTGCGGAGCCTGGGGCTGCCGGAGCAGGATGTGGAGGCCATGCCACTGGAGCAGGGTGAGGCCATGTGGTGTGATGGGGGGCTGAGGGGCTGGTGGGGTCAGGGACCCCAGCCCCACGGTGCCTCTGTGCCCCACAGCCCTGCTCTACCTCGCCGTGCTCCATGACCATGACCGGAGTGGGCACCTGGATGGGCTGGAGCTGCTGCAGCTGCTGGGCACTGTGCTGGCACAGGCCGGGGGGTGGCCGGACCCCGACACGGTGGGTCCCACAGGGATGGTCCCTCGCACCCCACAGAGCCCCCAGGCCGGGCCCTCACCCCCATGCCCTGTCCCTGCAGGTGGCTGCTCTGGTGGACCGAGCCCTGGCGAGGCAGGACCGCAATGGGGATGGGCTGCTGGACCCCCACGAGCTGCTGTCACCTGACCGGGGCCGGGGACCCCTGGGGCAGTCCTCCCCGGAGCCACAAACAGGGTCTGAGGCTGTGCCTGAGGAGGGCACAGAGATGCTCAGGGGGCACCTGGGGGTGAGCAGCCCAGGGCAGGCAGCCCCTGAGACTGGAGCCGCCCAGGCTGGAGTCCCTGAGGATGGAGGCATGGAGGGGGACGAAGCCCCCAAGGTGGAATCCCCCAGTGCTGAGGCTGTGGAGGCAGAAGAAGCCCCCGAGGCTGAAGCCCACAATAGTGATGCGTCTGAGGAAGAGGAAGTTCCCGAGGCTGCAGCCCTTGAGGAGGAGGCAGCCCCAGCATGGAGGGACTCTGGGGAGGGGTAGATGGTGGGGGGCTGTGGGCAGGGCTGAGTGGGGCAACGCCCTGGCTGCTTCCTGACCTGCTCGTGGCACAGAGTGGCGGGGGCGTCCCTGTGCCCCCCACCCTGCATCCGGGCTGGAGGGCTGGGGCACTGTGGTCATGTGGTCTCCCCTGTAACGCATCAGACAGAGAAATAGAGGCTGCTGGTGGCCTTGGCCATGGTCAGTGCACCCCTGGGGCAGTGGGGCCCTGGCCAGGGCAGGGGGGGCATAGCTGTTGTGGGGCACGTGGAGCTTTATTGGGGGAGGTGCTGCGTGCAGTGGATACGTGGTGCTCCTGGGTGGTGAGGGGGTCTCCAGGCACAGGCTCAGATGATGCCATCGAAGCCCTGGATCCCGCATTTCCTGCCTGCGATCCGGCAGCCGAAGGTGAGGGCATCCTGCAGGGTCCTCCCTGGGGACGGGGCCCAGGATGAGACGTGGCCGTGCTGTGTCTGCAGCGCAGCTGTGCCATAGCTGTGCCAGGCTGAGCCATGGCCACGCTGCGCCCGTGCCGTGTCCGTGCCCACCTTCTGCGAGCGCGAAGATGACAGCGGCATTGAAGGTGTCCCCGGCCCCCAGTGTGTCCACGAGGGTCTCTGGGGGGAAGGCGTCCGAGTGCACCAGCTCCCCGTTGGGCCCCATGGCGTCGGCCCCCTTCTCGGCCCAGGCGCAGATCAGCGTGGCCCTGGGGGGGTGTGGAGTGTGTGTGGGGCTCACCATGCACTCCCCAGCCCTCCCGGCCCCCCATGCGCCCCCCATACCCCGACTGGATGCGCCCCCGCAGCCCCCGCAGCGCCTCAGGGGCCGAGCGGTACCCGAAGTGCTGGGCCAGGTCCTTGCTGATGAACACCTGCACGAGAGGGGCTGGGGCGGGGGGCAGCCCCCGGCTCCCCCAGCCAGGCAGGGATGGGCCTGCATCCCAGCGCTGCCCCCAGACCCCAGTCACACCCCCAGATCCCGACGACACCCCCAGACCCCAATCACACCCCCAGCTCCCTTACACCCCCAGACTGACTCCCTTACACTCCCCAGACCGCAATCGCACCCCCACGCTCTGACCACACTCCCAGACTCCGACTGTGCTCCCCAGACCTTGGGTACACCCCCAGACCCCACCCCTGCACCCCTCGAGCCCGGACCACGACCCCCAGCGCCCGTGGCCCCGCCCCCGGGTGCAGCCGCCCCTTGGCCCCACCCATGAGCTTTAAGTCCCGCCCCCTTGTCTTGGCCCCGCCCCGCACCACTTGGCCCCGCCCCATCAGCGGCAGCAGCTCCTCCCGGGGCTTCTCCACCTCCACCGAGATCCGGACCCGCTGTCCCGGTGCCGCCGCCCGGTTGTGCCGCTCCACCCGCTCCAGCATCGCCTGCTGCTCCGCCGCGTTCCGGGCCTGCGGGCACGGGCACGACTCCGCCACCGCCGGGGGTTCGCCGGCCCCGGGGGCCCCCCAGTCCCGGGATGCTCCGCCCTCTCGGGATGCTCCCCAGCCCGAGGGGTCCCCCCAGCCCCGGGCTCACCCACAGTCCCAGGGAATCCCCCTCCAGCCCCGGGGGTCCCTCTAGCCCCAAGGATCCCCAGAGCCCCGGGCTCACCTCGAAGTGGATCCACTTGTACTGGGAGAGGTCGACCCGCTCGAAGTCTCGGGCCGTCGCATCAGGCAGGTTCCTGCGGGACGGACGCCAGGTGGGGCAGGGGACCCCCAGGCTGGCACGCGGCCGGGGGCGAAGGGCAGTGCCAGGGGCTGTGCAGGGCCCCACGCTGCCGGGACAGAGGTCCCAGGGGTGACACTGCCCAGGTGAATCATTAATTGATGGCATCTGGGACCCTGAGCTCGACTCGAAGGGCAGCGCAGCGGTGGCCAGGCCGGGGCCGCGGTTCAGCGATGCCCAACAGCCCCTGACCCTTCGGCACGGCCGAGGGAGCACCGGCCCGGCACCGGGCAGGTGCCGTGGCGGTGCCGGGTGTCCCCATGGGGCCGTGCCCGCTGCCCCACGCCCCAGAACGTGCGGCCATGTGGGGATGTCACCGCCAATGCCGGCGGCGGCACAGGCGGTGAACGGGGGGCTTCGGGGACCACTGGCGGGACTACAGGGAGTCAGGCAGCGGGACCCGCGCCTGTGTAACCCCGAGCTGGCTCAGCCCGGCTGCCCGCAGGTGCCGGGCCCTTACGTGTCGTGCAGGACGATGGTGCGGGAGCCGCTGGAGGCATTGACGATGCAGCAGGCACAGGGCACGTCCCCGCGGGTCTGCCAGGCAATGTGCGCCGTGTCCACCCCCCGGCGCTGGAAATCCGCCGCGATGAAGCTTCGGGGGACAGAGAGCGGGGTGAGGGGCCCGCACATCTCCGGGAGGAGCGGGACGGTGCGGGTGCCCCGGCGGGCGCCGGTGGTGACGGCGGGGGCAGGCGGGCAGCGGGGGGACCGCGGCCACGGCATCGCGCCGCGGGTCGAGGCTGCCGGTGGAGTAACACGGAGAGGCCGGTGGAGTGTCAGGGCGGGTCGGCCCCGTGCCCAGTGCTGGGGGGGTCCCCGCACCCCACTTACTCGGCGGCGGGGCCGGGGGCCAGCGAGCCCATGAAGGCGCAGGGGGCTCCCAGCAGCGCCAGCACCGTGCAGGAGTTGGAGGCGTTCCCGCCCCGCTGCCACCGCTGCGACACGCACCTGCGGGGGACAGGAGGCTGCGGTGGGCGCGGGGCCGGCTCGGGAGGCACCGGTGGAGCCGCCCCCGTTGGCGGTACCTGGTGTCGGAGTCCTCGGCCGGGAAAGTCTCCACCACGCTGATGATGTCCAGGCACACCAGCCCCACGCACAGGATCCGCCGCTCGCCCGCTCGCGCCGCCATCCCGGACCGCTGCGGTGCGGGACTGGGAACGGGAGCGGGACCGGGGCGAGGACCGGGCACAGTCCCGGGACCGCCGGCCTGGACACGCCCCCGGACACGCCCCCACCCCCCCGCGCCGCCAATCAGCGCCCGCCGCCGCGCCGGGCCCTCGATGGGCGGGGCGATAAGTGGGCGTGTCGTGCAGGTCACGCCCACAGTGTGCCCCACCCCCGCCCCGCGTGCACATAACGGGCGGGAAGGGACAGACACCCCCATACACCAACCCCACACACCCCCACCGACCCCACACACCCCCATGCACCCCCATACACCCACCTCACACACACCCACCCACCCCACACACCCCCATACACCCCCACACACCCACCCACCCCATACCCCCCCCCACACCCACCCATACACCCCACACACACACACACCCACCCACCCCACACACCCCCACCCCCCTCACCCCACACGGACAAACATATCCAGCAGTGTGCCCTTTGGACACACGGACACACGGACAGGGGCCCGCGGACACTCTGTGCGGGAGCCCCCGGTGAGGGACTGGGACCTGCCGACCCTTTGCGCAACAAAGGGCCCCGGGACCTGTGGCCCGGCCAGCTGAGGGACACTCGGGGACAGCGGGAGCTGAGCGTTCCAGACTTTGGGCACAGCCAGGTGAGGCACCCTCCGGAGGCGGCAGGAGCCGAACATTCCAGACTTTCCCGTGCTCAGACTGTGAGGGGATAAATGCTCAGGGGCTCCTTTGTTCGGGGTCCCTCCTCGGAGGCACCAGCTCAAGCTGTTTTTTTTTTTTTTTACTTAGTTATTGCATCAAGATTAAATCATTTCAAGGACTGAGACGTCTGAGACTCTGCGATGGGAAAGCTGGGACTGAGCTGGTGAGGGGAACTGGTCTGACCGGGGCAGTGTGAAGGGGCCTCGGCCCCAGCTCGGGTGGGGTGGGTGTGGCTGCTGGAGCAGCTCCGGGATGGTTGGACAGGGAAGTTTCTTTAGCGGTTTGGCGACCCAGGTGAGGCCCCAGACCACCCGCTTTGGAGCCTCCCTGCTCCAAACCCCCACCTGCTGGCACCGGGTGAGCTCACCGGGATCTTTGGAGCAGGGAGGAGCCAAAGGGATTGTTAAAATTCCCTGAGCAGATTCAACGCCAATGGTCGGGGTTTGTTATCAAACTGCTCCGACTCCCTCAGCCCCTCCGTAGGTGCAGCAGTTTGTAGGGTCGGGGGAGTCCCTGCAGGGGGTCGAGTGTGGGAGCGTGGCCTGAGCAGCGTGGGGGGAAATGGGGGTTTGGGGGCTCGCCCAAGGCGTGCAGGGGGTTGGGATCCCTCGTAAGCCACGCAGGGAGTTGAAGTTAGGGGGGGGGTATGACTATTTTTAGCACGTCCAGCACAGCAAAGGGGATGCTCTTGGCCGAGGTTGTGCAATTGGGAACATTGGGGATGATCTGAGGCTTCACTGACCCTAGGAGAGAGAGAGAGAAAAGGTTGATGGGAGAGTTGAAGCATTCGAGAAGATTAAGAGGGAAACTGTTTAGAACCCCGGGCTCTGTGTGTGCTACAGACGGTGTTTAACGCCTGGTGACTCCCTCAAGGCACTTCGAGGGTTTCTTTTGCAGCCAAGAGCCGGTTGGTGCCCAGACACAACACCCGGGGAAGGAGTCGGTCACTTGAGGTCGCTGTTGTGTGCGCGTGGGATCTCCTCAAAAAGAGGGATCCAGGGGCGTCCGCATCCCGAGGCGCCTCAGCTCCGGCCCGTGCTGTTTGGCCCTCTTTGGAGGGGTTGTTGGGGTGTGAGGGGGAAATCCCACACCAGGAGCGGGTTCTCCAGACCCGCGGGTTTGGTGTGTGTGAGATCCCTGTGCTTGTAGCGGCGGTAGCTCCGTGTGTGTTTCTAAAAAAATATTTCTAAAAGCACATTTTCCTACGTGTACGTTTCTATCGGGTAAGTGGATGGTGAAGAATGCAAAAGAATGGGTAGAACTGTTGTGATTGTTCTCAAGGAATTGCTGTGTTCTGTCTGTAACTGGAGGCTTCCCCTGGGCCTGGTTTGCTACTTGGACACAGCAGGAGGAGACTGTTTGAATTTTCATGTTAATGTTATTTATATTAAGTAACATTACGTATAAATATTTATATTAAACACTTTCATTTCCTTCCAGGAGGACGATCTGCAGAGTCCTGCCCGAGCAGGAGAGGGGTTGTGGTGCCTGATGGTTTGTACGACCCCTCTGGGGAGAAGGGAAGGAAAAGGCTTCTGCTACTTTAAAAAAAAAAAAAAGTAAATGAGAAAATGGTTTTAAAGCTCTGTTGTGATTTTACGGAGGTTGAGGGTTCAGCCCCTCGGATCTGCAGAGGATTTTGGCACTTAATGCCCTGCACTTCAGGTATAAAATTCCTGGGCCAATCAACTAAACCTCTGGCTGAGGCAAACAAGGACTATCAGTTAGGTGAGGAAAAGGAGAAGAGGCTGCAGGCAGAGGGGCTGCTCAGTTTGGTTGGGTTGGAAAGGTTCAGGCAGAGCTTTGGGATGCGCATGAGAGAGAGAGAAAATCTTATGGGAAAAACTGCAGGATGGAGAACCCGTAACATCGTCAGAAACAGTCCTGTAACTCAGAATTTTCGTGTCCACTGCAGGAGTTGAGTGAATGGGTCTTTTGTTCTGATAAAGAGTGAGACAGTAACGTTTGCATTGACATCTGCTGACGAGGAAGTGACATTACGACCCTTCATTAGAACTGATGGTTGTGGGGTCACTAAACTGCCACTAACCCAGAGCCATCTGCCAAATCTCAGCCTCAGCAACCCAAAGATCAAAGTTTACCAGTAAATCAGGCGAGCCTGAAATCCAGCAAGTGGAATCCTCTCGATGCACCCTATACATTTGGACTCCAGTTGGTCCTGGCCAGCAATTAATAAAATTTCCAATAGGTCCTGGAGTGTAACGTTCAGTATTAATGCAGTGTGGGAGGCTGAGGAGCCCCGTGTGTGACCCGGGCAGCAAAGAGTTAAAATCACTGGAGTAAACAGAGCAAGTGTTATCTGCCTAAAATCACTGGAGTAAACAGAGCAAGTGTTATCTGCCAGGCTGCTGAGCTGGGTTTATGGCTCCTGGGCGAGAAGTGAAGTCTGCTGATCTTAACCCTAAGGAAATCCAGAGACTGCAGTGTGCTGCTGCAACCCCTGGCTGGGGATTGCTGGGGCATCTCAGAGCTGGAGTTTTGCTGCAGCACGGAATGGAATTTCCAAAGCTGTGGCTGATTTGGCTCCTCTGAGAGCTGCAGAACCCACCACCACAACCCAACAGCCACCCACGTGCTTGGGCAGTGGCGGGGGTCTCACAGTCCCCCTCTAATTCTCCTGTCTGGGCAGTTCATTACAGGCAGTTAAATGCCACTGCTGTGCCTTTAACCACTGCTGTGACAAACCTTGTGGAAATGGGAACTCAAACTCAGGGTGCCCTGCTCGTGGATGGCAACCCCAGATGAGAAAGATGTGCCTTGTTTGGTTCCCTGCTGGAAACAGGACAAGGCTCGACTGGTGCTTGCCTGGAAGGGAGGGCAGGACACCTTTGTCAGAGCCCACAGGGGTACAAACATTCACCCCCAGCACAGGCTGCACTTGTGGAACTCTCACAAGCAGCCTCACTCCCTCAGGACGTGGAATTCACGGGAGGAGACCCCCCTGAAAAGGCAGGAGCCCCCCTGAAAAGGCAGGAGCCCCCCTGAAAAGGCAGGACACCCCCCTGAAAAGGCAGGAGCCCCCCTGAAAAGGCAGGACACCCCCCTGAAAAGGCAGGAGCCCCCCTGAAAAGGTGGGGGAAGCGAGAACAGCAGCGAAGCAAAGGCTTCATGAGAGAGAAGTTGAGATTGCACCTGAGAGGTGCCAAGTCCAGGCTGTTAAACTCGAGCCCCTCAGGGGGAACCTGCCCAGCCCGGCCCCCCCGAGGCCCCTGAGGGTTGATTTTCCCAGGAATGACGCCAGCACAGCCCCACTGCAGGTCCAAGGACACGGGGCAGCCCCGAGGGTGACCCCCCTCAGGAGCCCAACACTGGGGTCCTGCCAGCCCCGAGGGGGACCCAGCCAGGGATTTGTGTGCCATGAACCAGGAGAGCCAGGGAGATGGGAGAGGCCCTCTGCCTCAGGCCCTTTTGACTTTTGGGTTTCTTTCGTGGTACCAAACCAGCATGGATTGCTCCTTCTTTTTAATAACTGGCCTGCAGCAGGCAAAACTTTCACTTTTTGTTTAACAGGAACCTTCTAACAGATGATGTCGAGCTGTGTGGAACTGATGAAACCTTTAACTGCCCCCAGAATTGCCTGTATTATCAATTTATTAATTTTGGTGCCTTTTTTTGTGTTTTTAATATCACCTTGTTGAGGACCAAATATTAGTCGGATTTTATTCTTTGATTTTTGCTAGGTTTATTTTGTCTTTTTGCTGGGGGGAAAAAAAAAAAAGGAAGAATGGTGTGGGTAAAGCTTTTGCTTTTATCTTATGGAGGCATAACTTTGTCTCAAGGAATTGGGAATCAGGGAATTCAACTAAATTTAGCCTGGGAGTCGATACAAGGATTTATACGTGTTTGAGATCGTAAAATATGTATTAACCTTCCATGTCCTGCCTCGGAAGGCTCTGTATCTGTTATGATTTGGCTGAATTTTTAAACAAAAAGGAAATGTTGCACGGGAAATGGATGAGTCCCCCTTCCCAGCCCAGGGATGTATCGAATTCCAAAATCAGACTGAGAGGGCTCCTTGTCAGTCTTTCCCTTTTGGTCCCGTTTCTCACCCACTGAGACAATTGGATCATTAAGAAGCACCATATGTGCTAAAGGTTAATTTTCACGGTGTACAGAGTTACCCACCGAGCTCCCGGGGACGGGAGCATTGCCTATAAAATTATTCCAACTATATGTGGACGTAGTCACGAGAGAACTTTGTTTTAGAGCCTTTGAAGGACGTGAACACACCCCCTCAACAAACCCCTTTGCAGAGGTGTGAATGAACCTTTGTACAACTTTGTCCCCCAGGATTAATGATGGCAAGCCAGACATATTTATATAAAAATAAATCATTTATTATGATCAATTATTAGACAAAAAGATCTTAATCAGAATTATTTACTACACAGTATAGAAGCTAAAACTGCTCATACAGTATAGTGTACTATATCAAAGTGATTATATTAAATTATATAAAAATATATTAAACATATAAATATTATATTAACATTGTATTAATAATATATTAACATTATATTAATATTATATTAAATTGTTTAATTATTTTATTATATTATATTATTTAATGTAATATTGATATTATATTAAAGCAATTATATTAAAGCTAGCAAAAAGAAAACAATTATTACACAGAGATTGATGTTACTCACCCAGACCAATATAACTGGACAAATCTCTTTGGTTCAGCCTTGAGGGTGTTAGCTGTCTTATAATCACACGTTACCCTTTTACATACAAAACTATTACAAAAAGTTAGAATTTAGTTAGCAACATTAAACAGAGCATCATATAGAATTAGCTATTGATTCTGGCAAGAAACACTGTTATTATTTCAATTTATGTATTCCTGGAGTGGTTAGTATCCTCATTTGCTGGATTAGGTATCACACTCATATGTGCAGTGATTATGAATAAGAACCACATTCTGATTGACAACAACATTTACCAACAGGGTGTAACATTATGTGCAGCTGAGGACGGTCCAAGCGAGTCCATCCCCCTTCCCATCTGTTCTCCACCCCCTGTCACTCGCTCCAGGCCAGGGTGTGTTTTCATCACATCACCATGGACAGTGATGGCGTTTTTTGAGTGTCCTTTTCGTTGCTGTACCAGTTTGTGTGGCCCAGGGTGTGTTTTCATCACATCACCATGGACAGTGATGGCGTTTTCTGAGTGTCCTTTTCGTTGCTGTACCAGTTTGTGTGGCCCAGGGTGCCCCGACAGGTGTTTAACCAGGGCAGTGTCCATTCCCACAGGCACTGCAGGTTGTCCTGAGAGGCTTCCACGTTACCTTTGGAGCTGATCCAAGGGGCAGGGGGCCCAAGGGAGCTGGCTGAACAGGACGACCCATTGTCCATGTGGGTTATTTGTCTGATCCAACACAGAGGGGAGCCTTTTATCCCACTCAGGTTCGTGTGGCCTGAGGGAGCCTTTCACCAAACCATTCCCAGCTCCACGACCCCGTTTGCTTGGGAGTTATAAGGTGCATGGAAAACCCGTTTGCTGCTCCCCTTCCTGGACCAGTCTTGTGCCATCACACTGCTGGGTTGTGATTCCTTGTCACTTTGGGCAGTCTGGGACAGGGAGACTGGAAAACCAGTTCCCGAGTCCCGAAATAGCAGCTTTGGCATCAGCCCAGTGGCAGTGACAGCCCAGAGCCCACCCCACCCCTGTCAGTGTGTCCCCACAGCCCCAGAGGGACAATATAACCAGAGTGTCTCGTTAGGTTTGATTTGCCAAGGTAGTGCCAAGTCTGGGTGATTTTGCCCGAGCCTTAATTGGCACTGGGGACATTGTGTGGGGGTGCCTTTGCACATCTTTCTGGGCGGTAGCCAGCCTCCAGTTCGTGCTGCAAAAAATAAAGCTTCCTGTCCAGTTTGCCCTAATTTACAGTGTGGCCACCCCCCCAGTTGGTACCAGTGCTCAGGATTTTCCAGTTAATCAATTTTTAATGTTTGTCATCTGATCCACCTGGTTGTTCCAGTCAGTCTGTGAGGCTTTATCCTGGGCGTGAGCTTTGACCCGTCTGTGTGGGTTGGTGGGGACTGAGCCTGTAACAACAACCATACCCCAAATTCCTTCTGCTAAGCCTCCTTTCCATTCCCTTGCCAACCCAGTGCTTCCCACCGACACAACCACTGTGTGGCACCAGCCCAGGCTGCACAGGAACCAACACAGATCTGTTTTCTCTTTTACTGCCAGCAGTGCAGCTTTCCATTTTCCCACCTGTGCACTTCCCATTCCTTCTGCTGCTGCTTCCCTTCTTGTCTGAGTGTTGAGCAACTGCTCTGTGCTTCCACTTGCCATTGCTGTGTTTGGCTGAGGCATCAGTGAAACACCTTTAACTTCACAGTCTGATGTAAGTGCAGGGGCATCAGGCAGAGGACTCTGGGGCAGAGCCAGCGTGTCTGGGGTCACAGCTCTTTGTGATTTGGAAGGGTCTGTCAGCCCCTCAGTTGTATCCATTTGAGCCCTGGCTCCTGAGGCACAGGCACACCATTTGTGTGTGCAATCCCATCTGGGGCAGCACTGCCCTTCCTAATCCTGGCTAACGGGTTAAAAGGGCCTTGGATTTGCACAGATTGGTGCTGGGGAATTTTTTCTCCTTACTGAAGAGCTTGGGTCAGAGATAATAATCTCCTTTCCCAGTCAGTTTATCTTTTTTCAGTGTCTTTTAATGCTGTGGAGCTGAACCTTAATGGTTGTTTGGGTCCACTTGGGCCTTTCTGGAGCATATTACAGTAAGTATCATGTTCAGCAAAACCCCATTCAACTCTTACAGGATCACCGGGGTGAACTGGCCCAAGTGACTGATATATTTTTAGCTCTTCTATCAGTGTTTGCAAAGCCTGTTTGTGTCTATCAAGGCACTCCCAGGCCTGTTTTTTCCTCATTAATGCATACAAGGGTCTTGCTACTATAGAAAATCCAGGAAAATTATTTCTCCAGCATCCTAAAGCACCCACGATCTTTTGAAGTTCCTTTTTAGTAGGAACTAAGCATCTAATCTTGTAATGGTTTCATCTGGGACTGCAGCCTGACCTGCAATCCAGCAGGTTCCCAGGAATTTCACCTCTTCAGAGAGTCCTTGGCATTTGACAGAGGGCACTTCTACCCCCTCCTCATTTAATTTATTCCATATATCTGGTGCTGTTTTTCTTGCTGCACTTTCCCCTTCCCCCCCTATCAATGCATTATCGATGCATCCATAGATTTGTGCCCCTTCCAGGATTTCTCTTTGTTGAAGGAGTCCAGGTAAAGCCTCGTGTGCCATTTCAGGTGAATGCTGATCCCCGTGGGGCAGGCGATTAAAGGGTTATTTTATTCCTTTCAAGGAAATGTAAATTTAGGTTTATCTTCTTCCTGCAGTGGAACCATGGAGAACATGTCTTTTACATCTGGAACTATCCTTCCTTTGGCTGCAGGAGGAACAGGATACTGTTTGATACTGGTCACAGCAGAAGCAGGTCAAACTGCAGACATTTTAAATAGATTAATTTTCCTATTTTTTTTCCCAGAAAATTTACTATATGGGGTGTTTGGTGGGCCCAAATGACCAAACATTCTCATTGGGTAATTGCCAAACTTTTCCTTTAAGGACATCATATCCTAAAATGTTTTTTTCTTCGTGGTCTGAAATTGCAAAGGTGTGTCAGGTCATTCATTTTCCCCCAAGTAACCTTGAGCAGGCTCTGGCAGTATAACAGACAACACTCTGTCCCTTGAATCCCGTGAGACAGACCCTGTTTCTCTTAAAACTTCAGTTTAATTTTTCAGCATCTGTGGGGTGATCAGAGACATCAATCAGGAAATTCGGAGGTTGCTGTTCGGGTCCCACTGGTGAGTAGATATGGGGCCCACCCTTATGGGACCATTGGTAGCTCTGGGTGAGGAGGCCCAAAGTTCACCCAGCACTTGGTGGGGTTTTCCCTTTTGTGTCTCTGTTTTCTCAAGAGGGTTGTGAGGTGTGTTTTCCCTGAGGAGGCTTTTTGTTATTCTTGTTTCCCTCCTGCTGTACTTTGACTAAGTTTGCTGTCACTGCACTGGGGTGTCCCCTGAGAGCTGCACTGGGACCACCTGAGGTCACCGTGTCCTCCACGCTCCTTTTGCTGTTCCCGTGAGTGAGAAGGGGCTTTGCATCTTTCTTTTCTCTTGGGTGGGCTATGTTTAAATTCAGAAGGTCTCCCCGTTGCAGTTTTTGGGCTCCTCTCAACAGCCCATTTGCTCTCCAGGATGGTTTTCCCAGCCCATTTCCCTTGCATGGTTTTACCTAATCATGGAAGAGTTCTGCCCCCATGGGGATCGGTCACCTCAGGGCCTGTGGGTCTCCTGAGGGTTCATTATGCATCACATCTCTGCTGATTCCATCTCCTCACCCCACTGAGTATGTTTTTAACGTTGTTGGGTCTCCTCTCAGGAGAGATCTTAACACCTCAGGGTCCAGCTCTGCGGGGTTGGGGTGTCTGTGCCTGGAGGCAAAGCTGCCCTGGGCCCGTGGGGGAGATTTCCTGAGGTGACCCTGTGGGTGTGGAGCTGCTTCTCCTCTTCCCAGAACATTTGTTCCTCCTGCCCAACACGCAGCCCTGCTGGTTATGGAATGGGGTGGATTGGCAGGCTCAGGTCCCAGATTTAATGGGACTCCTGGCCCCCGGAGTGCAGCACTCTCAGTTCCCTGCAGCAACATTCTGGCTCCCCCAAAGGTTCACACTCCACAAATACTCAGTCTCTGACTCACCTGGTTTTCATCCATATTTTTCCTGTGGGTTTGCCAGTTGCAGGGGGTCCCAGGGAGTGGTTCTGGCCGTGTTCTTCCTCTGACCTCCCTGAGGTCCTTCAGACACTTTGGTCTTAATTGTGGGTCTCATTTTTCATTCTGGAACCTCTTCCTCTGCAGGAGGTGGGGGTTCAATCGTTTCATCAGAGTCCCATTCTCACTCATCAGCATTTTCATCAGGGCTTTCCCAAATGTCACCATCCCAGTTCCCAGGTGATACTATTAATATTCCTATTTTACTAACACCAGAGGATTGGGGGCTTTTAATAATGTCCATTCTAATTTTTCTTCCAAGGTTTTTTCTTTTCATTGAACTCTTTTAACTGTTGTTTTAATCGGCCATTTTGATACTGTAAAGACAGTTCTGCAGGTTTTCTTTCTTTTATTTCATCTCTCAGATCATTAGTTTCTTTTATCATTTGTTCTCTCCATTGCCACAGAGCCTTTAAGCACAATCCCAGTGCATGACTGATGACACCTTTTCCCTTTTTATCTTTCTGTGATCTTTGGGTTTTGTCTAATTTCTCTTGTATCCCTTCCCACTCACATCAGTTGTCCACTGGCCCAGGACCATCAGTGCTAATGTGTGTCCTGGGCCTCTGGAAATATCCTGTCAGGCCTTTTGGCTGTTTCTCAGAACTGGGGTGGGATGGGGAGTCCCCAAACCCTGCAGTGAGGGAGAACACAGAAAGACTGAGCCCTTCCCAGGTTTCAATTCCCTCCTCTCCAAGAACTACTGTCATGGCTCTGGATCTCCACCTCCTGCCCACAGCAGGAATGCCACCTCAGAGAAACAATTCCCTGAGAATCTGCTCTCCTCTGCTCTGGAGCCAGGCTGGGAGAGCTGGGGGTGTTCTCCTGGAGAAGGATCCAGAGAGACCTGAGAGCCCCTTCCAGAGCCTAAAGGAGCTCCAGGAGAGCTGGAGTGGGACTGGGGACAAGGCCTGGAGGGACAGGACACAGGGAATGGCTTCCCACTGGGGAAGGGGAGATTTGGGTGGGGTATTGGGGAGAAATTCCTCCCTGTGAGGGTGGGGAGGGGCTGGAATGGAACTCCCAGAGAAACTGTGGCTGCCTCATCCCTGGAAGTGTCCAAGGCCAGGTTGGACGGGGCTTGGAGCAACCTGGGCTGGTGGAAGGTGTCCCTGCCCATGGGAGGGGGTGGAATGAGATGAGCTTTCTGGGATAGATGATGTTTTTTCACATCACCAACACTGGAGCTGCATTAACAGAACAGCCACACACCAACCCCCTCCAGTGAACTGTTAAAGACCCCTCCAGTTACCAGACAGACGGACAGAGGCAGATAATGTCACCTGATGATGGCACTGAAGATGCCGAGAGCACCCGAGGGCAAAAGGCTCAGTCCCAACCTCACCATTAATTAAATCCATCAACAGCAGGGGCACAAACTGGGGTTGGACACCCCCTGTCCCCACCCCCTGTCCCCAAATCCTGATGTTTCCCCTCCAAATCCTCTGCCCGGGAACCACGAGCACAAACACTTAAAGCTCTAAGGAGGTGCCAGTGCCCCAGACCCGACCTGGAGCCTGTTTGACCATCGACACCCCCAAACACACCCAACCTGGTGCCTGTTCTTCCTGGGACACCACCACCTCCCACCACCACCACCTTGCCCCTTCCAAGGGCACAGTGGTGGGCACGGTACAGGCAGGACAGGCCAGGGAACAGCCACGACATGGAGGAACAGGGTACCCCAGAGCAGCCCCCACGGCAGGGGGTGAAACCACCACCAGGGATGGATTAAACAGCAAGTGGAACTGTAGGGCCCCCCAAGACAGGCACCACCAGCTCCAACCTCCCGCCAGCACAGCCACCACCTGGGCTGAGGGGGTGCACCAGAGGGTGCCCCAGCACCAGGACACGGCTCCAAGGCCTGGAAGGTGCTGACACCCACCAGTCCGGTCAGAACCCCGCCCCATCCCAGTCACACCGTGACCAGAACAGCCAGGACCCCCCTTCATGCCCACCCTGAACCCCCTTCCCTCTGGGCACGGGGACAGCCCTGCTGGGGCCGTGGAGGGAGGTTGTGCCCCAGGGCAGGTGGGATCACGGTGACCCCCGGCAGGGACCGGCCCCCTCCCCACGCCGCCCCCCTCGGGGCGAGGGACGGAGCCGGAGCCGCGGGTACAAAACCCGGTGCCGCGTCTTTATTGGGGGGCAGTGGGGGGCCGGGGGGCGGCGTGGGGGCCGGGGCGGGTGGTGTGGGGCGGGGGCGTGTGACGGTGGGGCAGCGAGGGCTGAGGGGTGCTGATAAATAAGGGGGCGGGTGGGGGGGGTCCCGTCGGGGTGTGGGGCCCCCCCGGCCCAGCTGTGCCCCCGCCGGAGGCCCGGCGGCTCTAGGGCTCCTCGGCGTCGTAGAGCAGGGCGGCGCTGAAGGTGGTGAGGGGCTCGTCGGGCGCGTGGGCCAAGCGCCCCGACACCAGCTCCACGCACAGGGTCTCGCCGGCCGCCAGCGGCAGCAGGAGGCTGAAGACGCCGAGGGCACCGGGGCTGGGGGCCTGCGCGGCCACCGGCCCCTTCTCCAGCCCCTCGGGCTGGAATCCGGCCGAGTCCAGGCGGGCGATGCCGTGGCCGGAGCGGGACAGGACGGCCTCCAGCCCCTCGCCCCGGTGCCCCGTCAGCACCGCGCTCACCAGGTACCGCCCGGGCACCGGTGCCGTGAACGTGCCTGCGGCAGGAGGAGGGGATCAGGAACCCCCAGGAACCCCCGGTGCCCCCCGAGCGGGCTCTGCACCCTCGGATCCCCTGCAGCACCCCACGGCCAGCGGCACACCCTGGGACGGGCACAGCACCCCCACAGAGCTCCTGGCCACCATCACGCTTGGCATCACATCCCCCTGTGACCGTGCAGCCCCCTCACACACCAGAGCCCCCACCGTAACCTCCATCACCCCGAAACCGCCCCACAGCCCCCCGTGCCCCCGCCCGGCAGTGCCGTGGGCTCTCACCTGTCTCGGGGTCGTAGGAGCCGCCGTCGTTGAGCAGCACCTGGTCGAAGAGCACGGTGCCCGGCTCCGTGCGCTGGGTGCTCAGGGCGGCCGAGAAGGCGACGCGGGGCACCGAGCCCGGCTCTCCGACCTCGCCTGGGCACCGTGTCAGGGGGGCAGGGGCACTCCTGTGCCCCTGCCCCCGGGAACCCACTGCCACCCTGTACCCTCTATCCCCCTCCCAGCACCCTCTGCCCCCCAGCCCAGCAGATGCAGCCCCCACTCCCCCTTCACCGTGTCCATGCGACCCCTTGACCATGTGCCCCCCCTGCACCCCAGCCCCTCTGCCCCCCAGCTTCCCAGTGCCCTGTGCTCCCCCATGCCAACCCAGACACCCCCTGCTCCCCTTCCGGTCCCACCCAGCTCCCCACATCTGCCCCAAGCCCCCAGCCCCATGTCCTCTCCCCCCAGTCCCCCATGACCCCTGCACCCTAAGCCCCCAGCCCCAGCCCTACCTCTCTCTCCGGGCAGCCCTGAGGGAAAAGATGAGGAGGGGCTGTAGGACTGGCTTGGGGTAGGACCCCCGGGCACAGGGTCCAGCCATGCCAGCACTGCCCCACTGCTGCATCAGGGTACACAAAGGAGGCTGATCCTTACCAGGGGGGCCCACGGAACCCTGCTCTCCATCCTTTCCAGGAGGCCCAGGTGGGCCGCGAGGGCCTGTCTCGCCCGCAGGTCCAGCAGGTCCAGGGGGGCCAGGGGGGCCTGGAGACAAGAGAGGGTTAGAGCCACCCTGGCCCCATAGCCTTTTCCCTCACCCCACAGACCCATGGCTGGTGTCCCATGTGTGATAACCCCACGTTCCCATGACTGGCGTCCCCTTGTCCCCACACAGTGCAGCCCCATGGCCTGGATCCTTCTGTGGTCTTGTGTCCCCACGCCCCACTATCACGTTCCCTGGTGACTCCACATTCCCATATCCCTGTGTCCCCACACCTCCACCACCGTTCCCGCAGCTGTGTGCCCCCGTGAAGCCCCATGGCCCCCCGTGTCCCCACAGTCCTGGGATGCCCTGTCCCCCTGCAGTGCCTGTGATGCCCCGTGTGCCCCCATCCCTGCAGCCCCTCAGGCCCACGACGCACTGTGCCCCCGCAGCCCCGTGTCCCCCACGATGCCGCACATCCTCCCACGTCCCTGCAGCCCCACAGCCCCGCGTCCCCCGTGTGTCCCCGTGCCCACGCACCGTGGCGCTCCAGCTGTGCCAGGCGGTTCAGCTCCCCGCGCAGGTGGCCCAGGCTGGCGTTGAGGGCGCCGAGCCGGGGCGGCAGCTCCAGCGCCTTCTCCAGCAGCGCGGCCTGGGCGCGGGCCGTGGCGTTCAGGTCCCGCACGGCCCCCCACAGCCCGGCCACGTGCCGGCCCAGCCCCTCACGGACGCCCCGCAGCCCCCCGGCCACCGCCTCCAGCTGCTCGCAGACCCCCTCCAGCTTGGCCACGCGCGGCTCCAGCCCCGCCGGGCAGCCCCCGGCCCGCGCCAGCTCCCGCGTCAGAGCCTCCAGCCGCTCCTCGCTCTCGGCCTGTCGTGCCGCCGCCGCCGCCGCCGCCTGGTCCAGCTCGGCCACCACGCGGTCGGTGATGGAGCCCAGCTGGCGCTGCCGGGCGTCCTGCTGATCCAGCGCGTCCTGCAGCCCCTCCACCGTGGCGTTGAGGCCGCTCAGGGCCCGCAGCGCTGCCGCCAGCTCCCCCCGCAGCTCCCGCAGCTCCGAGGGCGACGTGCCCCCGAAGACGCCGAACCCCTCCAGTGGTGCCTCCAGCTCCCCTGGCTCCGTGGGGCCGGGCTGGAGCTGCTCTGGCTCCCGGGGGGGCAGCGGGACACAGGGTCGGGCGCAGGGGTCACCGTTCAGCCTCTCCAGCGCCGCCTCCAGCCGCCCCGTCCGGTTGCGGAGCTCCTCCAGCTCCTCGACCAGTGCCTCTCCCTGTGCCCCCAGCAGCCCCCCCAGGGTCCCGGCCAGCCCGTCCCCACGGAGCCCCTCGGTGTCCTGCGGCTGCCGGAGGTGGGGGCCGAGCGCCCCGTCGTGCCCGTCCTGCCCTGGGCAGGGGTGGCCGCAGCGGGCCAGCAGCCCCTCCAGCTCGTCCAGGCGGGCGCCGCGCTGAGCCCCGCTGGCCGCCAGCCCCTCCACCGCCCGGCTGAGGTTGGCCAGGCGCCCCGGCAGCCCCCCCGGCCGCCCCTCGGGCTCGGAGGGCCACGGGCCGGCGCGGGAGGCGTTCAGCCGCCCCTCCAGCTCCGTCAGCCGCCGCGCCAGCACCGGGCCCTGCCCCGGCCCCGCCGCCGGCACCGGCAGCCCTTCCAGCCGCCGCTCCAGCTCCGCCAGGCGCCGGAGCACGTCCGGGGGTGGCGGGGCAGGGGGGACAGGGGCCAGGCGGCTGCTCAGGCTGCTGATGTGCCGCTGCACCGACTCCACCGCATCCCGGTTGCGCTTGTCCACCGAGCCCACCAGCTTCTCCAGCGCCCGCATGCGGTCCCGGTCCTCGGCCGCCTGCCGCCGCAGCCCCTCGGTGCCGATCGTGCAGGCAGCGCACAGCTCCTGCAGCCGCCGCTCCAGGTCGAGCAGTGACGCGGTCCCCGGGCCCCCCGGCGCCCCCGGGCCGTCCCGGCCGCCCTCGGTGCGGCGCAGGCGGGTCTCCAGCTCCTCCAGCCGCTTCTGGACGTGGCTGAGCGCCTCCCGCACCTCGGCGGGGGCGGCCGCGTCGGCCGGCTGCTCGCCCCCGGGGTGCCCCTCCGCCCCCCGGGGCGGTGGCTCCTGCCCGGCCCGCAGCTCCTCCACCTGCTCGCTCAGCTGCCGCACCTGCTCCTCCAGTCGCCGCATCTTCTCCGCGTCCCCGCCGCCTGCCACGCACCGCCAGATCAGGGTGTCACATCCCCCTGCCATTGCATCGCCTGCCACCGTGTCCCTCCACCACCGCCTCCCCCTGCCCCGGCACTACCTTCACCCCCCAGGCCGCTGAGGGTGTTGCCGAAGCCGGAGAGCGTGGGGCGGCCGGGCCGGGGCGGGGGGCGGCCGGTGGGCTGGGGGGACGCTGGCGCGGGTCCCTCGGTGCAGTCTGGGCCCGAGTATCCCTGGCAGCAGCGCCAGGCCAGCTCCGACACCGTCCGCTGGGCCACCTTGTAGCGGGGCCGCAGGAAGCTGCGGTACCTGTGAGTGGAGGGGACAGGGAGTTTGGGGGGTCCTGGGAGGGGTGCGGGGCTTCCCCAGGGAGCCAAACCCAGCACAGGCTGCGGCTTGACCCAGCGGCGCCTGCGTCTTGCTCAACAGCCGGCGGCCGGGGGGGCTGCCCCTGCCCCTGTCCGGCTTTGTCACCCCGTCACCAGCATCACCCTGTCCCCGGCATCACCCCAACACCGGTATCACCCCATCACTGGCCCGAAAAGCTGCACGGTGTGCCAGGGTCCTGGCTCTGCTCGGCCAGGGGGACAGAGGCCAGTCACCCCCCGGCACCACTTGAGGTCACTGGCTCTTGCGCAAAGGTAAACACGACCCCGGGGCGGGTAAACACCAGCGGCGGCAGCACAGCCGCGGTCAGCCCCGGCTCTGCGCTGGCCCCCCAGAGTCCCCCTGGAGACCCTCAGCCCCATCCCGGCCCCACTCACGCCAGGACCCGGGGGCACTGGAGCTGCCCCCAGGGGCAGGGCTGATAGTCCGGCTTGATGAAGCTCTCGACACCGTCCTCCACCACACAGCTCACACTGCGCGTCACCACGTAGGCACACCAGTTCCTGCCGGAGGGAAGGGGTCAGGGCACGCACCTGGAACGTGCCGGCACCAGGCATCGTCCTGGCACAAGCGAGGCATTGTTCAGGGATAGACCTGGCATGGTCCCGGCACACACCGGGTGTCATCCCAGCACAGCCCCGGCGTTGTCCTGGCACAGAGCAGGCACCAGCATGGACCTGGCATCATCCCAGCACACACCAGGCATTGTCCCGGCACGCACCTGGCACAGTCCCAGACCAGACCTGGCATCATCCTGGCACACAGCCAGACATCGTCCTGGCACAGAGCAGGCACCGGGCACTGCCCCGTCAGAGACCCAGCATCACGCCTTGCACCAGGCATCCCCCGGCACACACCGGCTTCCCCAGCAAAGACTGGTTCCACTGGGCACACACCAGATCCCCGGGCACACATGGGATTCCTGGCACATGCTGGCCCCCCGGCACAACCTGACCCCCTGGGCACACCCCGGATCCCCCGACACGCTCCTGTGCTCGCCCAACCAGCCCCACCGGTAGCACCGTCACAGCCCAGAGCGGCGGGTTAATGGGCCGGATCCTGCCCTCCTGCAGCCCCTCTTCCCTGCCCGGCAACCTCACAGGAGCAGCTGCAGCACCTGACCACGGGGCAGCCCCTGGGAGCCCTGTGGGGATAGGGGCTCTGCCAGGAGTGGGGTGCTGACACCCCATCACATCGTGCTGTGGCTCCCATGCTGCCTGGCACGGGCATCCTACATCCTCCGCCTCCCCATCACTGCCCTCGTGTCCCCTGTCCCCTCTGTGCCAGTGGGGCAGGAGCATTGGGGCAGCCACACACTGGGACTCCAACCCAGCCACAGACTGTGGGGATCCCTGCCTGAGGTGCAGGACCCCAGCCCAGCCCCACAGGTTGCAGGGACCCCAGCCCCACGGCGTGGGGCTCCAGCCTGTCCCCGTCGCAGCCTTATATGGTCCGAGCCCGGGACCCAGCCCGGCCCCCCTGACCCGTCCCCCAGCGGTCCCCCGGGGAGCGGTCCCCGGCCCTGGGACCCCGCCGCGGGGCCCCGGTGCGGCGGCCGGTTCCCGTCAGCCCGGCTGGTTCCCCTCAGGCCCCGGCTGGATTCCAGCTCCTCCCCGGGGGCCGCCGGGAATTCCTGCGCCGACCGACGGCCCCCCCTCGCCTCCCCCCTTCACTTCCCAGCCCCGCACCGGCGGGGCCCTGGGACCCCCCGGCTGCCCTGGGGTCCCACCACCCCGCCCCGGGGCTGTCCCCATCCCAGGAGTGGGACGGGACCGGAGCCCCCCCGAAAGGGCAGGACGTGGGGACAGCCCCGTACCAGCGAGCCACGGGGATGGGGCGCTGCACCCGCCGACCCGTGGGAAGCCCCCGCTGAGCCCCCAAAGCCGCAAGTAAAGGCTCAGCCGTATCCGTGCCCCACCAGGGAGCTGGGGGTGCCCGACCCATGGCCCCCCTCCCCAGGCACTCCAGGCTGGGGCCACGTCCTGCCACCCGCCGGGGCCGCCGTGGGGCCGGGGCAGCTCCAGCCCTGCGGCCGCGCTGCTGCGGCGCCGATGTGGCCGCGGTGTGTGACCCGAACCCAGCGCGGGGCCGCCCCCAGCCCTGCGCCCCGCCAGCGCCCCGACCCACAGGCACGTTCTGCCCCACGACCGCCCCGCGATGCCCACGGCACGGGATGGGACGGGGATGGCGATGGGGTGGGTCCGGGCCCCTCTCCCCCTCCCCGGCAGCGCTGACCCCCGCGTGGATGCCGAGGCGGGACCAGCCCGGGATCCCCGCGCGGCGGCACCGGCTCCCGGCCCCCGCCCTCCACGTGCGCCCACTGCCCACCGCCGCGGGGCCGGGGCTGACCCCCCCAGTCAGGGGAGCCCCCAGTGCTGACCCGGCCCCCGGCACGGCCGCTCCCGCCGCCCCCCGGGCTGGACGTGGCACGTGCCGGTGCCCGGCCGATGCCGGGGTCCCCGCGGCGTCGGAGTGGGGGCTGCCCCCGTGCCCCCGCTGCCGCCCGTGTCCCCCCGGTGCGTCCCGGTGCTCTCGGCTCCTACCTGTGCCGGCCGGCGGCCCGGGCACCGCTGTGGGCCGCGGCCGCGCCGGGGGCGAGCGGGGCGGCCCCGCCGGTGTAGAGGCTGTACCGGGGGGGAAAGTTGGCGGCCAGGGCCTGTGCGGCCAGGAGGCACGGCCAGAGCCAGGGGGCCATGCTGGGCTGGGGCGGCTCCGCTCGGCTCGGTCAGCCCGGTCCGGCGCGGCTCAGGAGCGCATAGGGTGTCCCGTCGCGGCTCCGCGGCTCTGGGCGGCTCGGCTCGGCACGGCTCGGCTCTGCCCTCCCCCCGGCCGCCCCTCGGCCAGCCCCTCGCCGCCAGGGCCGCCCCGCTGCCGCTGCCCGCCGGCGGGGTCCCCGGGGCCCCCCGCTTCCTGCCCACCGCCGCCCCCGCCGCGGCCGCGCCGGGCACCGCGGCCCCGCCGGCCCCGCCGCCGCCACATCTGCTCCTCGTTAGGCCGGGCCGGGGAAGCCAGAGGGGCCGGGCAGGGGGCCAGGGCGCGGGCGGCCAGCGGGGCGGCGGGGCTACCGCTGCGGTACCGCCACCAGCACTGCCACCGCCACCGGCACCGGCACCGCCTCGCACGGTGCCCCGCGTCTACCCGGCCGCCGGTGCCCCCGCCCCGCGCCTCTGCCCCGGGCACAGCCGCGGCAGGTCCCGGCACCGCATCCAGCACTGCCACGTCCCTGTGTCCCCGTGTCCCTGTGTCCCCGTGTCCCTGTGTCCCCGTGCCAGGTTACACGTCCCGGTGCCGAGCCAGGCGCTGCCCCGCGCCCCCAGCCCGACCCTGACACCGCGCTGAGGACACCGGGGGCACTGGAGCAGCCGGTGGTGACACCGCGGCCACCCAGGGCCACCGCGGTCCTAGGCCTGCGGTGACGCCGTGGCTTCCCCGGACCGCGCGGTGACGTCACGGCCTCCTGGTGACATCACGCCTTGGCTCCGACCCCACGGTGACGTCAGGGCGCGGGAACCCCCCGCCCTCGGGGAGCTGCGAGCGTGGGTTAAGCACAAACAGCTGCCGGCAGCTGGAGGGGGGAGGGGACGGGGAAGGGGACATGGGGGAAGAGGGACGCGGGGGTGGGGGACACGGGGCTGGGCTTGGCCAGGGCCCAGCAATGGGCTGTCCCCAAGGGGACGGTGTCGCCTTCTCTGTGCCCTCAGAGGCCGTGGGGGGCAGTGGGGGTCCCGCAGGGCTGTGGGGGGCCGAGGCCCTGCCGCGTCCCAGGGTACTCCAGCCAGTGCCGGGGATTTGCGGCCGAGCAGGGACAGTCAGTGGGGGTCCCGCTCTGCCCCAGCACAGCCGGGGGGCTCAGGGATGGGGACCAGGGTGGTGGCAGGACCCCGGGGGGACTCACTGCTGGGACTCCCCGGCTGCGGCCCATCCTGCACCCAGCCCAGTATGCCCCAATACACCTCAGTACACCTCGATACATCCCAATACACCCCGGTACACCCCACCACATCCCAGTACGTCCTCATCATCATCATGGCTGGGTTTCGCGAACGAGGATTTGGGAAGGGCTCTACCCACATTTGCTACAAGCGCGCTGGTGGCTAAAAAGGCCAATGCGAGACAGACAGGTCCGGTTACAAAAGGCACAGAGGAAAGACTCCTAGCACACCACAGTATACCCCCGCCCAGTACATAGCCCAGTATCCCTCACTACCTCCCAGTATACCCCAGTACAGCTCAGCACATCCCAGTACGTCCCAGCACAGCCCAGTACAGCCCGTCCCACCCCAGCCCCGCGGCCCTGCCCGCTGTCATCAGCTGTAATGAGCTGTCATTAGTGTCATTAGCGCTAATTAGCCGCGGTCGCCCCGGGGCTCCCCGCCCCGCCCCCCGCCGTGACCCCGCCCCCCGCCTCGCGCCGCGCCTTGTATGGAGAAGGAGCCGCCGCGGCTGCCAGGGGGCGGGGAGCGCCTGGGGGCGGGGCCAGGGGTAAAGGCCCCGCCTCCGCCAAGAGCCCCGCCCCGCCCGGGGCAGGCAGTGACGTCATCGCGCACTCGGGTACTGTGACGTCACAGCACAAGATAGGAGTGACTTCACCGCCAGGCCACGCCCCTCCCGCCGTGCCCCGCGGCCGGAAGTGACGCGCGGCGCGGGGAGACGTGTCGGAGCGGCGGGGCCGGAACGTGAGCGGGGGGAACACCCGGGGGACCGGGAGGGGACACCGGGAGGGGACAGGGACCGCGGGTGTGCCCGGGGGGGAAGGACCGACTGCGGGGGGCGAGGGGCCTGTAGCGGGGGGGGGGTCCCTGCGCGGTGCCAGCGTGTGTCCCCCCGCAGGATGATCACGGACGTGCAGCTCGCCATTTTCGCCAACATGCTGGGCGTCTCGCTCTTCCTCCTCGTCGTGCTGTACCACTACGTGGCCGTGAACAACCCCAAGAAGCAGGAGTGAGGGGACCCCCGAAAGCCCCGGCAGCGCTCCCCGCCCGCCCTCCGTCCCTCCGGGCCGCACGCGATGCCCCGGCCGCGCTGGGCGCGGGGCCGCGAGAGGCGCCAGGCCGAGCTTATTCCAAACCGGTTTTAAAGGAAACACGATGATACAAGACTAAACAGTGTGACGTCGTAAAAGCCCCGGACCCCTCCGCCAGGCCCGCGGGGAGGGCCGGGGCGGGTGCGAGGGGAGCCCCCGGCCTGGGGCTCAGCGCAGCAGGAGAGGAGCTGCCGGCAGGAGCTGGGCCAGGGGGGGCCGGTGGGCAGGGGCCGCGGTGGGGCACGGCGGGGCCGGGGGGGCCGCAGCCCCCTCTCCAGCGCCGCAGCCCTTGCCCGAGTGCGGCCGGCACGGGGCCGAGCAGGGCCAGGGGCCCCCGGGCTGCGCCACAGCCCCCCGGAGCCGCGGGGCCGTACCTGGGGCCGCGGGCCCCTGCCCCGGCACGGGAAGGGTCCCTCGGCGCTCAGCACCCCCCCGGGGGGCACGGGGGCCTCCGGGCAGAGCCCTGTGGGACAGAGACCGACGTCAGCAGGGCACGGGGCTCCCGCGGGCCCTTGTGCACCGACAGCCCCAGGCCTGAGGGTGTTGGGGTCCCAGCCCCCCCACCTGGCGGGGGCTTCGCTCAGGGCTCCCACCACCCCCTCGTCGGCATGGGCTCTGGGGTGACACCACCCACAGCACCTACCCAGGCCGCTCCAGGGCTCTCCGGGCGTTCAGCTTCATCGGGAGCACCTGCGGGAGGGGGGCACAGGGGAGAAGAGGGTTGGTGCCAGGAGGGGTCTTTGTCCCCAGCTGTACAGGAGCTCCCTGGGGCTGCGGGGGTCGCACGGAGCTGGACCCCTGCCCCTGGGGTGTCCACACGGTTTCGGGAGGGCACTTGGGGCAGAAACACCTGGCAGAGCCCCACGGCTCGGGGGGCTCCCAGCCCTAGGGGCAGCCCCACAGAGGTATTCCCCCAAAGGTGTTGCCCCAGGCACCCCCAGGCCTGGCTAGCAGAGCCGTGGGCAGCCCTGGGTCCCCTCCCTGCAGTGCCCCCGGTACCTGCAGCAGTGCTGTGCCCTGGAGCTCTCCCACACCTTGCTGGGCCTCCTGCGGTCCGTGGCTGGTGCGTGGCATTACCTGGGTGCCCACAGGCAGGGTCCCTGTGTGACAGAGGAGACAGAGCTCAGCCCGTGTTGGTGACAAGCTGTGTGCCATGGTGGGGGCACGGAGCCATCACAGGGCACCTTGGCACGGCCTGGTGACACCATTCCCACAGTAGCAGTGGGCACAGAGTCCCCCTCCCTGCCAGCCTTGCCAGGGCCAGGCCCCCCTGCACAGCTCAACACCGAGGGCCATCCTGGCAGTGGCCAGTGCTGGAGGGAGGATGTAATGGGCACAGAGCTCAATCCCAGCCCTGCTGGTGCAACGGGCTTTACCCTGGCCAGGCCTGGTGGTCCCATAAATCACTGCCCCTGGCTCCAGCCAAGTCTCCTGTGGCACTGGTGTGACCATGCTGGCCAGATCTGGCTGGCAATGAGGACCTGGGGGGCACAGCTCTGGAGCAGGGACACAGCTCCAGACCAGGGGATGTCCTGGATCATGGGACACCCGCTCAGCCAGGAAAGCTGGGTGGGAGAAAGGGGGGCCTTTGGGGGCCTGGCTGTGGTTGGCCATGCTGAAGGAATACCTGAGTCACCTCAGCTCTGCTCCCAGTTTCAGCTCTCCCAGTTAAACTGTCTTTATCCCAACCCAGGAGTTCTCTCCCCATCCCACTGGGGAAGCAAGCAAGTGGCAGAGAGGCTGTGCTGCCCACTGGGGTGAAGCCAGAGCTGTGTCCCGTGGGGGTTGGACAAGGTGTCCAACAGCCAAGGTAGCCGTGAACAGCCACAGACCCTGCAGCAAACGAGACCCTGCAAGCAGGAGCCTGTGCTGGGCAGGATATGCCAAAGCCACTGGTGCCAGTGGGAGGTACTGAAAAGCAACAGCTGACTTCACCTGGGCCAAACCAGCATAAATTCAGTGACCAACCCCAGACAGCAAAGGCCAACAGCAGCCAAGGGGAGTCACTGGGGGTCTGGCAGAGACCTGGCACACTGACCTCCCTGGGGTGTGGCCAGGCTGGAGCGGGAACTAGGAAGGAAGTGGAAGGATGGGACAAGACCAGGATCTTCATCCAAGTAACAGGATCTTCACCCCGTGCCATCCAGCCCCCAACCCATCACAGGTTCTGAGCGTTCCCGGTTCCTTCCCAGCTGCCTGGGAAGCAGAGGCTGGGATGGCACAGCTGGGGGTGCCAGTGCAGGGCTCGGAAGGCAAAGCCACGGGGGCAGAGCATCCCCAGGCCATGATCCCTGTGCAGACCCGAAGGAACAGACGGAACAACGTGCCCATGAGAACATCAGCCTTTTATTTCCTCCCACCACGTTCTCATGGCAGACAAGACACAGTCACAACAGAGGGCTGGGCAGCAAACCCCGAGGACAACACAACAGACACGGCAGAACTCGACACAAGCACAGCTTCAGGCACACCCAGTCACACCGGCAGCCCCGCCCCGGCTCCGGGCTCTGCGGGGCAGGGGATGGGAGCAGGGGCCTCCGGGGCTTCCCCTGCTGGCCAGCTGAGGCACCGGACCCCCGAGGGGCCTGGATTGGCACTGCCTGCCCCCTGCGGCCCTGAACCCCTGCCCCACGGCGAGAACACCAGCATGGGGGGCACAGCCAGCGCCTCGCCTGGTTTTGGCACTCCACTGCAGTACATCAACCCAAGAGGACTCACCATGTGTTGGAAGCCCCCAGTGCCTCATGCCAGCCCTGCCAGCCCACCTCCCCACAGCCACAGCCAAGGCCACAACCTACTGCTGCCCAGCCAGTGTCTGGGAAGGGGAAAGGCACTTTGGTGTGTCCCCACTGGCCTTTGGAATGCTTTGGGAGCGGCAGGAAGTCAAGCAGAGGTTTTCTGTGCTGGCTTCTCCAGAAGCCTCAGAGGCCCCACACTTAAGGGAGGGTATCTCCCCACTGCCCCAGTGGCTGGGATCCCCCTCATCCCAATGGAGCAGCAGCAGCTCCTGCCCGGCCGGGGCTGCAGGACTGTGGGGTGGGCCGGAGGGGCCACAGGTCTCCCTGCCCAGGGCTGCCCCATGGGGATGAAACCCCTCACGCTCACAGTTCCACACAAACCCACTGTCACGCTGTCCCAGCCCAGGTCGGGCTGGCTCCGAGCTCCCTCAGGGCCGTGGCCCCGCGCAGCAGCTCGACAGGCGCCGGAGCAGGCGCGCCAGGGGTCCCCAGCCCGGCTTACCTCTGCCCGGGGCCGGGGCGCCGCCGCCGCTCGGGGGGCTCGGGGGGGCCGTGGCCGCAGCCGGGGGCCTGGGGCTGCCGAAGGTGAAGCTGGGGGAGGCCCGGATCCGCGGGGAATCCTGCTGGCTGCCCCCGCTCCCGCTGGTGCCGTTGCTGAAGCTCCTGGTGCGGGCCAGGGAGTTGTCAGAGGCCGAGGTGGGCAGCCCACTGCGGGGGTGAGAGATGGGGGTCAGCCTGGTGTGGCAGGGGGGGTTCCCCTCTGCGCCCCCCACCCACTGTCCCAGCCCAGCCCTGAGCACAGGGTGGCTGTGGCCGAGGCACCACCTCTGGCAGAGCCCTGGACTGGTGAGCAGCTGGGGGCAGGGGTGTCACCAAGGCTGCCCCTGAGAGCTGCAGCCCCAGTGTCCCATGTCGTACGTCACTGTCCCAGCAGTGTTGTCACAGGATTCTCACTCCCTCGCCCCCAGACACAAATCATAGTATCACTGAGGTTGGAAAAGCCCTCAGAGACCATCAGGTCCAACTGTTCCCCCACCACTGTTATGCTACCACTAACCCACCTCCCCAAAGCTTTTAAATCCTTCCAGGCATGGGGACTCCACCACTGTCCTGGGCAGCTCTGCCAGGGCTGGACAGCCCTTTCCATGAAGAAATTGTTCCCAATATCCAACCTGAACCTCCCCTGGTCCCTTCCTCTTGTCCTGTACCTTGTTCCCCAGGGGCAGAGCTTGACCCACCCCACCCATCTCCACCCTCCTGCAGAGAGTGAGAAGGCCCCCCCGAGCCTTCTTTTCTCCAGGCTGAGACTCCTAAATCCCTCAGCCCCCTCCATCCCAGTCCAGTGCTAGAGGGGATGCAGAAAAGACACTTTCCAGGCTACTGGGCCAGGTGAATCCCAACCAATGTCACCCCTGCCCCTTTCCCCACCAACAGCTCGGAGCACAGGGACCGACACCTGCAGCTCCTGGAGCTCTGCAGGGCCAGGCCCCGGCCGAGCAGGTGACCCTGGCAGGTGACTCACTTGGGGACATTTATCATCTCTAAGTGCTGTAATCCTGCAGCTCCCACGCTCGCCCCAGCCGGCCCTTACGTGGAGCTCCTGGGGGGGGTCCCGGCCCCTTCTCTCCTCCGCGGGCCCCCCCCGGCGCCGCGCAGCCCCCGCACGTGCTTCAGCATCCAGGCCCGCAGGTTGCCCAGGCAGGTGTGCTCCGACAGCACGATCCGCGGCCACGGGTTACACTCGGCCATGTCCAGCGCCGCCACCGCCACCGCCCGGCCCACCTGCACGGCACGGGGCAGTGAGGGGACATGGGGGCACACAGCCCGGCCCACCTGCACGGCACGGGGCAGTGAGGGGGACAGGGGGGGACACGGCACGGCCCACCTGCACGGCACAGGGCAGTGAGGGGACACAGGGGCACACGGCCCGGCCCACCTGCACGGCACAGGGCAGTGAGGGGGACATGGGGGCACACAGCCCGGCCCACCTGCACGGCACGGGGCAGTGACGGGGGCACACAGCCCGGCCCACCTGCACGGCACAGGGCAGTGAGGGGACATGGGGGCACACAGCCCGGCCCACCTGCATGGCACAGGGCAGTGACGGGGGCACACAGCCCGGCCCACCTGCACGGCACAGGGCAGTGAGGGGACACAGGGGCACACGGCCCGGCCCACCTGCACGGCACAGGGCAGTGAGGGGGGCACGGGGGCACACAGCCCGGCCCACCTGCACGGCACAGGGCAGTGAGGGGGGCACGGGGGCACACAGCCCGGCCCACCTGCACGGCACAGGGTATGGTGAGGGGGCACGGGGGCACACAGCCCGGCCCACCTGCACGGCACGGGGCAGTGAGGGGGCACGGGGGCACACGGGGACCGGAGGGCGTGCGGAGTGGCACGGGGGAGAGGGGCACTGGTGAGGGGGTCACGAGGAGAGGGGGTTTTGGGGAGGGCGGGAGCACAGGGAAGGGGGGACATCAGGGTGGGGCAACGGTGAGGGGGTCATGGGGAGAGGAGGGGATATAGCAGGAGAGAGGACACTGGGGAGGGGGAGCACTGGGGAGAGTGGGCAGCTCCCCAGAGCACAGGGCAGAAAAACACATGGAGAAAAGTAACCCCAGCCACGAATCCCAGCCCAGCCTCCGGATTTCAGCCCCTCCCCCGGCTCAGCTGGGCCCCCTGTACCTGCTCAAAGAGCTCCACAGTGTAGCGGGAGGGGAAGGCGGGCGGGGGCGGGGGGCTGGCGCGGCCGTTGTCATGGCAGGCCCCCGGGATGCTGTTCACCGAGCGCCCCGAGTTGTAGTTGCACTCCAGGGTGTAGCTGTGGGGCACAAGGGAGCCACCGTTACCCCACAGACCCTCAGCAGGGCTGGGGTGACCCCGCATGTCCCTCTGGGAGAGCCACTTCGGTGGAGCTGGGGCACAGGAAAGCTGCAGGTTTTGAGGAGTGTGCTCTGATGGCAGGAATGGCCCATCCCCTGCACGAGGATGTGTGGACATACCAGAGATCAGCGTGATGGGAACTTGGGATGGAGCTCGTGGGGGCCTAAGGGTGGCACTCAAGGTGCCGAGGTGCCTGTGAGGGGACCTCTCAATCACCTCTGGAAGGTGATGGAGAATGGGGGGTCCCTGATGGAGAAAGGGAAGTGTCTCATGTCAATCCAGGGAGTGGGCGGCCACAGCCTCCCCCCAGCCTCCAAGGTGTCCCTGAGCGAGCCGTCCCAGAGGTGGGAAGGAGAAGAGGGGCTGGGAACTGCTGGCTGGGAGGGTTCCCATCTGTCCCACTGGCCAGAGACAGCTCCAGGGCCAGTCCAGTAGAAAATCTGAGCAGCTCCATCCCTATTTGCCTGAGGCACCACACGGGCACTGAGAGCACTCCCAGCACCTTTCGGAATGTCGCTGTTGGATCAACCCCGGGCTGCTCCGGGCCAGCCCAGAGCAAAGTACCAAGGCCAACCTGCTGTGTGTGTGTCCCTGACCCACCAGAGCTGGGGCCAAGTGCACGGCAAGCACCAAGGAAACAGGAGAAAACCTCCCTTCTGTGGGTCTGGCTGCCCACAGTGTGTGTTCCCAGCACAGAAACGGGCTAGGAATATCCCATCCCACGTGGGAGGGGGCAGATCATAGGTATCCCCGGCTCCTGGGATCACAGATGGGCTGAGGCTGGAATCTCACACACAGCCATGGGGACTCTGCGCCCACGGCAACTCAGCTTAATTACAGCTCAACACAGACACGAATGCCTCGGAAAGAGAATTCCCCCTGGAAAGCCATCCAAGAGCGGGGAGGAGAAACCAGAGCAACTGCAGGAAGAGTGTGGAGAAGGAGGAGGGGGAGGGCTTGGCTGAGCCTCTGCCTCAGGAACACAGCAGCACCTGGCACAGCCAGGCCTGGCTTCTGCTGACCTGCCCCAGAGCCATGCAGGACAGGGCGGTCCCACGGGACTGGTTCCTCCTTCCCCCAGTCCCATGCCCAGCACGAGCACTCAGTGCCAGGCTGGACGGTGCTGCCCTACCTGTGGATGATGCCCAGGGCCTTGTAGACAGCCACACGCCCGCTGCCCTCCTTGGACTGCCCGTCCCGCTTGTCCCGGGCGTACATGTTCTTCTCTGAGAAGTTGCAGCCCGTGAAGTCGAAGTGAGGCGAGTTCAGGGAGATCAGTTTGGGGAACAGCATGTTCTCCACCTGTGGAGAGCAGCAGGGGTGATGGGAAGGCCTCAGCTCCAGTGGGACCAGTGCCAAGTGTGGGGATTCACCAGGGTTGGCTGGGCCCGCTCTGCTCCAGTTCCAGGGTCTCACAAGCTCCAGCTGTGCCCAGAGGATGCTGCCCAGCCCTGCCCACCTCACACTGGGCTCTCCTGACAGCTAGCTGGGAGGAGAGGAAGGGAGCCCAGTGGCACTGCTCTTCCCCACCCTCATCCCTCAGGAGAAAGGCAACTCTGCTGCTGGTCCACACCAGCTCCTGGGGGAAATCTGAGACCTCCTAGGGGAGGAGAGGAAGGAGACAGGAGAGAAGGAAAGAAGGAGGAAAAAGAAAGAAAAGTAAGATAAGGAAGGAAAGGAGAAAGAAGGGAAAAGGAAGGAGCCGTGATAGGGATTTCCGTACCCCCCTCCCAGGAGTGGGAGGGAGCGTTGGGGCCTGTGGGGAGGGGGCAGAGCAGCAGGAGGGTCCCAGCAGCCCTGGCCTCACCTGGTCGTTCTCGTCGCTGAAGCTGTTTCCGTACATGAAGCAGCCGCGCTTGGACGCGTGGCCGTGCAGGTCCACGTAGTAGGCCAGGCCGCTGTCCCGGGGTGCGATGGGCTCGGGGGGCTCGGTGGCCTCGGGCTCGGGGGCTGAGGGAGGCCTCTGCACCCCCTCCTCACAGTGCTGGTCGGTGTGGCTCGAGGGCAGGATCCAGGCGGCCCGGTCGGTGCTGTCCGACAGCCGCGTGTCCCGGTCCGGGCGGGAGGCGGTGCCGGCACACCAGGCACCGGCACCGGGGGAGTTCCGCGCGTTGTTGGCTTTGTCCAGCTCCGACAGCGCGGCCTCCGCGGCTGGGACGGGAGGGTTGGGGCATTTTGTGCTCAGCGAGCTGGTGCCGAGCGGGGAGACAAACGTCCTCCAGTCTGGAGAGCCCGGCAGGACGCGGCTGTGGACGTGGTGGTAGAGCAGCACGGCTTTGGCCCCGTACACCGCGGGGTGCAGCTCGGCGTCGGGGTGCAGGTACTGCCGGTTCAGGTTCACCCCGCGGGAGTCGGTTCTGCAGGGAGAGCAGAGACGTGAGACCCTTCCAGGGTGCCCTGGCAAAGCTGAGCTCACCTCGGAATGCCAACACTCCAGGATCTGTCCTGGAGTACAACAGCCAAACCACCCCCTCACAGCCAGAGGCTGCCCCAGAGCACAGAGAACCTTGGCAAGGCAGAGCCCTGTGTGACATCCTAGAGAAGGGAACGCAGCTGGGGAAGGGGCTGGAGCAGCAGGAGGGGCTGAGGGAGCTGGGGGGGCTCAGCCTGGAGAAAAGGAGGCTCAGGGGGGATCTTCTGGCTCTGCAACCCCCTGACAGGAGGGGGGAGCCCAGGTGGGGGTCGGGCTCTGCTCCCAGGGAACAAGGGACAGGACAAGAGGAAACAGCCTCGAGCTGTGCCAGGGGAGGGTTAGGTTGGATATAGGGAACAATTCCTTCACAAAAAGGGCTGTCCAGCCCTGGCACAGCTGCCCAGGACTGTGGTGGAGTCCCCATCCCTGCAGGGATGGATGTGGCACTTGAGGACATGGGTTAGTGGTGGCCTTGGCCGTGGGGGAATGGTCGGACTCAATGGTCTCAGAGGGCTTTTCCCACCCAAATGATTCCATGAAACATGGAGCAGGTTTCCAGGCAGGAGAGCCCAGCCCAGCCCCGCACTCACCGGTAGTGGCCCCGCACCACCCCGTCAGGGTTCAGCATGGGGATGAGCTTGAAGACGAACATCCGCCGCAGCATCTGGGCACGGGGATCCTCCTCCCGCAGGATGAAGTCCAGGAAGCCATTGAAAACAAAGCTGGAGGGGGTTTCTCCTGGGTGGACTCTGCTGCTGAGGAAAAACACCTGGGGACAAGCAGACAGGGGTGAGGGGGGTCCCTGCCTGCCCCCCGACACTGCAGTGCAGGAGGGTCTCGCGGACTCTGCTCCCCACACTCCACCCAAACGCTCCAGCCCTTGGGGACACGACACAGTTTGGGTCACAGACATGAGAGTGGCAGCAAGGCACCGACACAGGGGCCACTGTGGGGGCTGCTGACCCCCCTGTCCCCAGCACAGCCCCGATGCAGGCACGGCCACTCACCCTCTTCCCGGCGAAGCGGCGTGGCCGGGGCGTGCTGGTGTCTGGGAAGAGCTTGTCCAGCCGCGGCTCCCGCTTCTCCTGCATGCCGTGGCACGAGGTGACCGTCAGCAGGTCCACACGCAGCTTGTCCAGCGAGTGGCACAGCAGCTCCCGGTGGTAATAGACAGAGTCCAGGGGGCTGTGGGGCGAGGAGGGGCCTCAGCCACACCCAGACCGAGGGGGCTCCCGGCTGGGCACTCTCACACTGGGAAGGGGATGAGAGGGCTGGGAAGGGGGTGTGGGGAGCACACCTGCTGGGGGACATGTGCCTGCAGTCCTGGAAGCGGCCGTCCAGCTGTGCCAGCATGTCCTGGCACTCGGTGTAGGAGAAGGGGTAGCAGAAGGCAAAGTAGGTGGTGGCCCCGCGGTGCTCCAGGAACCGGTGCACGAAGGACAGCACGAACTGCGTCTCCACCACCTGCCACAGACATGGAGCAGGGCTGGGCACAGGGGCAGGGCCACCCTGGCACAGCCCCCATCCCCTCTTCTGGCTCCCTTGGGCATCGATCGCCCTCGGCTATCCCCATGGGAATCACTGCCCAGCCACCACCCCTGGTGTCCTGGCACACCAGGCTGTTCCCTGCAGATCCTTTGGCTCCTTGCTTGCCCCACCAGCAAAACCACACCTGTCCTGTCCCGTGTCAGGGCGTGGAAGGGATGCCACATCCCTGGAAGTGTTCAGGGACAGGTTGGACGGAGCTTGGTGCAACCTGATGTAGTGGAAGGTGTCCCTGCCCAGGGCAGGTGGTGGCATGAACTCTTTAAGGTCCCTTCAGCCCAAGCCATTCTGGGATTCAGTGGTTCTCTCTGGTTCCTGTTCCATGGAGCAGAGGGTCTGCTGGGAGGGTGGGCACTACCTCCCCATGGCAGCACATGTGGACCAAGGAGCACCCAGAACAAGAATCCCTTGGGCAGCTCCCACCACATCTAAGAAACCTCCTGGGAATCTCACCCCTTGGCTGTGCCTCCCAGGGCTCCCCCAGCCTCCCTGGCTGTGCCCCACACCAGGGCAGCAGCACCTGCTGCCACAAAGAGCTGTTTTCTGGCCACTTTGGCACCTGGTGAAAGGGAAGAGAAGCACCAGGAGTGCTCGGGGGGCAGTTCTGTGTTCCCCCACTGAAAACACCCCATGGTGGCCTATGCCCAGCCACAGCTCCATGGACCCTCCTCTGCACAGCCCTGAGAAAGGACTGTCATTAACCCCCTTCCCCCAGGGGTGCCAGGGACAGCCCAGCCACTCCCCCGCCCCAGCAGAGTGCAGTGGTCACCCCGTGGCGAGGGAGGGGTGTCCCTGCCCCCCGAGCCACCCCCCGCCCCGTGTCCCACCTGGAAGCTGGGCCGCTGCCGGATGCGCTCCCAGCGCGGGCGCACGGGCAGGGTGCGCACGAAGGGAGCCATGCCCTGCGCGTACAGCCGGCTCTGCTTGTTCATGTTGAGGATGTGCAGCTTGATCAGCTTCCCCGGGGCCCCCCCGCGCACGCTGAAGTAGAACCAGGACCTGGGAGGGGGCAGGAGCGGCGCCGGCTCAGCCTCTGCCCGGGGGTGTCCCCCGAGGAGTCCCCCCACCTCCCCCCGGGGGAGGGACCAGACCCCCCGACTCTCCTCCCAGGGCACCCCGGACCCCGCTGGCTCCCTCAGCCCCTCTCCTCCGCTCCCCAACCTCACGGACCCCCTTCCCAGGGCACCCCTACATGGTACCACCCACCCATCCGGCCCTGTCAAACTTTGTCTGTCCCCCGGGGGGGCTTGGATCCCTGAGGCAGAGGGCACAGACCCCCCGAGCCCACTCCCAGAGCACTCTAATCTCGCCGGCCACCCCCAGCCCCTTTGCTCAGCCCCCCAACCCCACCGACCCCCGTTCCAGCCACTCCTGGACCCCGGGGAATCCCGACCCCAGCGCCCCCCGTACGGTACCAGCCGCCCCTATTCGCTCCCCTCGCCTGCCGGTACCTGTTGCCGTTCTCATACTCGGTCTGGGCGCAGTCGGGCCGCGTCCACACGTTGAACTCGTAGTCGGCGGCGGGGAGCGCGTTGGCCCGGGCGGCGGGGCCGCCCCCCGCCTCTGCCGGCCGCACCTGCTCCACGTGCGCCAGGTTTCCCGAGTCGAAGCGGGAGCTGAAGAGGAGTCCCCCGCAGCGGATCTCCATGGCCCGGCGGGGCCGGCCCCGGCATCGCCCCGGCGCGGCCCCGGCACGGCCGGTACGGGCCGCCCGGCAACAGCAACGCGCGCGACCATTGGCTGCCGCCTCCCAGCAACGCCGCCGCCCATTGGCCGGCGCCTCGGCAACGGCCGCGGCGCCCCTGGGGCCGCTCCGCCTCCCTGGCCACGCCCCCGTGCAGACCACGCCCCTCCCCTGGCCACGCCCCCAGGTACCTTCACACCTGTCCGTGCTCACCTGTACACGGAGCACAGGTGTGTGCACAGACACGCGTACACGGAGCACAGGTAGGTGTGTGCACAGGCAGGGACAGACGTGTTCGTGCCCATGCGTGGCTGTGTAACGCGAGTCGCGTACACAGTTGCATGTGTGCACACGCAGCTACACAGACACACCTGCGCTCAGGAACACAGGTACGCGCACACACACCTGTGCACGCGGCAAAGGGACCCGGCGGCAGCAAAACGGCAGAGGTGGGACTCGAACGCGCCACCTCCCACACGCCGGGCAGGCGCTCTGCCCCCTGAGCCAACCCGGCGGGGCGGGGCCGCGCGGCGCCAGCGGCTCCTTTGTATTGCTGCACACGGAGACGGAGCGGACAGGATACGGCCCCGCTCACTGAGGGGAAACGGTGCCTTCTCCCCCAAAAATGTGCTGGGGATGGGGCGCAGGGGGCTCTGGATAACACCCTTCACCCTGCGGGCATCTTCAGTAAGAAAAGAAAATAAAGCACGTGGAGTAATTATAAGGAAAAAATAATAAAATAAATCGGTTCATTTACCAGGGGGAAGGGGTGGGGTGTGGGGGTGGGTGGGGGCTCCGGGTGTCCACCCCTGATCCTGTGAGCAGGCAAAGCACAAGGGGACAGGGATCACCCACCAGGGACAGAGGGACAGGGAAAGCCAAAGCAGTCACAGGGTGCGGAAAAAACCTGTATGTGTCTCCCCAGCCCCCCCGAAAATAAACCTCCCCCAAAAGCCCCGATTCGACCCAAAGTTCCTGTGGGCATCGCCCTCAACGTCTCCATCCCCCATCCAGCTGCACTGGGATACCCTCTGGCAGTTGGAATGTTGGGAGACAGCGTGACCTTCTCCAGAAAGCAGTTCAGTGTCCAGAAATCATGGCCAGGGCCCAGTTTTTGAGGGCCAGGGTTGTGTTTTGCAGGTAAATCCAAGAAGAATAGGTGAAACTCGTCAGGTGGTCCCTCACGCACTCCCATGTCACGTCCCCACTGGAAAAGCAAGAAGGGGTTATGGGGGGGGAGCCAGAGGCAGGAGGGGCGACACAGGGGGGATACAGGAGCCCCTGGGGCAGGGTGATGCTGGCCCTGGTGCCACGTGCCCAAGGGCAGGACGAGGAGCCATCCCCCAACAGGGACGGAGGTGGCTGCTACACTGAGGGAGCCCCTGGGGGAGTGGAGCCCAAGGGACCCTGGGGGACCCCGCGGGGGGTTCTGCTCACTTGCAGGAGTCGAGGCAGCGCTGCCAGCCCTGCTGCAGCGCCGAGGCCAGGCCCTGCAGCAGCGGCACCAGGCAGCTCCACACCAGGAACAGCAGCAGCTCCCGCACGCACTCGGCAAAGTGCAGCAGGGACTCGGGGAGCCGGGTCTGGACCTGCAGGAGCAGAGACAGGTGTGGGGTGAACATCAAACCCCCCAGCAGGTCCGGGGCTGGGGTCCCAGCAACCTGATAGTTCCATCTCACCCCTGAGCCCTTCCCCCCTCCCCCCTTCTACAGCACACAGCAGACAGGGCACCCACACTGTGCAACACTGACATCACCCAACTGCCACCAAAACACTGGTTTTCAGGACACCAACAGCAGGAAGTTTTCTCAGCCCTCTCCCTGTCAGCCCTGACAGCCACTGGAAGCAGTCAGAGCAGGGGGGCACCATAGGGGGATGAATGGCACTGGAGACGTGGTGCAGGGCCTCCCCCTCCCCAGATCCCCAGCACTCCCCCTCCCATAAGCCCCCCCCTGCATTCCTGGTCTCCTCCAGCCCCAGGAACCCCCCCTTACCCACTCGCTGAGCCAGGGCAGGCTGCCCTGGAGCCATGAGAGCAGGGAGTAGCACTGCTGGGACACATCCCGGGCCACCTCACCACCCGTGTCCCAGAGCAGCTCCAGCTGCGGCCGCAGGACGGACACGGCTGCAGAGCCGTGGTGGGCCAGGCTGTGCTCCAGCCACCTGCACGGGAGTGAGCACTGGTGAGGGCAGTGCCAGACCAGGGCACCACCGGCACCACCACGGGGCACCGGAGCTGCCACCGCAGGGTGGACAGAGGAGAACTCTCGGCTGAGCTGGAAGTGCTCCCAGGCAGGCCTGGGAACAGCTCCCGGCTCCCTCCTGAGCCCCCATCATGTTGCAGGATGGCCTCACCCCTCACACCCGCCATCTGCCACCCACCCACGCCAGTGCCACAGACCTGTAGCCCTCGAGGCAGCCGTGGGACACCTTCTGCCAGGCCAGCTGGGAGGCGGGCAGCACGCCAGAGGAGCGGAGCAGCCGTGCGGAAGAGGAGGCTGGAAGAGACAAGAGTGTTCCTTGAGCAGTCCCTGGCTGATGGGACACGTGCCAATCTGTCCCCAGGAGCTCTGTGGTGACACGTGTCTGTCTGTCCCTGAGGGCTCTGCTGTGACACGTGTCTGTCTGTCCCTGAGGGCTCTGCTGTGACACGTGTCTGTCTGTCCCTGAGGGCTCTGTAGTGACACGTGTCTGTCTGTCCCCGAGGGCTCTGCAGCCCAGCAGGGGGGTTAGGGCAGCCCTGAGGAACTCTCCCAAGGGGACACAGGCCAGGGGGGTTTGTCTGCAGCTCCTGTCTCCGCCAGTGCCCCCCAGCTGGACAGACGGACAGGCCCGTTGCTCACAGCGGCCACGGGATGGACCTGGGAGGGAGGCAGGGACACAGGGGCTTCACTCAGGGGAGCAGCCACAGGATTGATCCCAGATATTCTTTGATAGAGCAAGAGGAAACAGCCTCGAGCTGTGACAGGGGAGGTTTAGATTGGAAATTAGGAACAATTCTTTCCTGGAAAGGGCTGTCCAGCCCTGGCACAGCTGCCCAGGGAAGGGGGGCATCCTTATCCCTGGAGGGATTGAACAGCCGTGTGGATGTGGCACTTGAGGACAAGGGTCAGTGGTGGCTTTGGCAGCGCTGGGGGAGCGGATGGACTCGATGCTCCCAGAAGCCTTTTCCAGCCTGGATCCCTCTCTGATTGTGACTCTCAGCACACGGAGCCGGTGCCGTACCCTGGAAGGAGCCGTGTGTCCGGACGTCGTGCAGGAAGAAGCCGGTGGCGCAGACCAGGAGGATGAGCAGCAGCTGCGACCAGGGGAAGCCCCGGCCCTTCATCTTGCGCAGCAGCTCCTGGGCGGGAGGATGAGGCCCTGTCACTGTCACTGTCACTGTCACCATCACCACGGTGTCCCGGCACGGCCGCACCGCCCTCCACCAGCACCCGCCCCCGGCATCCCCGTGGGGACCAGTGTCATCTGCCGGGCAGCTGGGAGGATGGACAGCGGCCACCACATCTGTCCCAGCGTGTCCTGTGTGTGCCCCGCTGTGGGGCCCCGGCCTGGCACGTGCCAGCAGCAGGAGGGGCCGTTCACAGCCCCGGCATGGAGCCGAAACCCAGCTGGAGTGACACCGGGCAGCGCCCGCCCGTCGTCCCTCACCTTGCAGGCGGCGTCACAGGCAGCCACGTCCTGGCCCCCTCCGGCCCCTCTGGCCACCAGCTCCTCGTTGGTCACTTTGAAGGAGCGAACGGTTTCCTGCAGCGACTGACGCACCTCAGGGACAGCAGGAGCTGCGTCAGGACCCCCGGCCCCTCGCAGACCCCCTGAGCTGCCGTGGCAGGGCAGTCCCACGGGGACACTGCTGGTACATGGAGCCCCTGCAGTAGCACGGGGACATTATCCCACCCCAGGACCTCCTACCTTCTTGCTACAGCTCTCCCAGGACTCCAGGAGGTGGTTCAGCAGCAAACTGGTGGGGGGGAAGAGAACAAGGGGCTTGGGGAGGAGCTCCCAGAAGGAATTTAGGAGTCCCAAAGGCTCTGTGGGTGGGTGCTGGGCCCACATGGAGCTGTGGCATGGACTGACCTGGACTGAGCGAGGTGCTTGGTGTAGAGCTGCCTCCAGACGCTGAAGCTCAGCGGGTCCAGGCTCAGGCACTGGCTCATGGAGGTCAGGAGCTGGGGAGGGGACACGGCTGGTTGTTACACCCGACCCTCACTCCAGCACACCGAACACCCTGTGCCCCAGGCAGTGCCCCGGCACAGCCTCCCACGTGCCACACCCAGGGCACGAAACTCAACTTTGGCACCCCTGCCCATGGCAGGAATTGGAACTGGATGGTCATTACGGTCCCTTCCCACCCAAACCATCCCGTGATCCAGTGATTCCCAGCCCCTGGGCGTGGGTGGCAGGACCCCCGCCCTGCCATCGCCATCCCCGTGACAGCACGTGCCTGCCCTGCCCCGCTCCACGGCAGCACCAAACCCAGCCCGTGCCCCCCGTGCAGGGCTCACCTCCCTCTTCATGGCGGGCGGGCAGGTGGGCGTCGCTCGGGACAGGAAGGAGGGGAAGTAGGTGTGCAGGGCTGTCTCGGGCCGGGCGCCGAACGCCAGGACCTTCAGGCGGGGGTAGAGGCGCCGCAGCTGCTCCTGCAGGCTGGGGGAGAGCGGGGGCTGCCGAGGGGCACCGGGGGGACAGGGGCACCGGGGCCCACCCTGTGGCACAGCCACGCTGGGGGATGGGGTGCCCGGACGACCGGCGTACCTGGGTGACAGCGAGTTGTTGGGCATGAAGGCGAAGTCCAGGAGCGGGAAGAAATCCTTGGGGCCGATCATGCCGAAGCCTTTGGTGAGGTTGGGGTGCATCCTGCAGAACAGAGCCCTGAGCTGCTGTGGGGGCTGGCGAGGGGCAAGGCTACCCAGTGGGAGATGGGGGTCACTCACATCAGCAGCCGGTCCAGGTAGGAAACAGCGTACGGGGAAAGGGACTTGATGCCGAGCACCGGGAGCATCACATTGAGCCACACTGTGGGGAGAGGTGGGAGGGGTCCAGCTGGGCTGTCCCTGCACCGGGACAACCCACCCAAACCACCCGGCGGAAGCGCAGGCAGATCCCTCGGGAAGGGCTCCAGGGAAGCTGAGCCGCAGGGGAACAGCGGAGCAGCACAACCCCCGTCCTTCCAAGCAGGATGGCTCCTCCCAGGATCCAGCCATTCCCTGCCCCGGCCACAGGAAGCTGCTCTTCGGATCTTAAAGGTCTTTCCCAACCTTTTCCCACCCAGAGCAGTACCACCAGCGGGAGCAGAGATGCCCTGGCAGTGCCAGGGAGGGGGCTCTCACCTTTCAGGCCCTCGTGGAGGTCAGTGAACCCGGCCTGTCCCAGCGCCCAGAGCACGGTCAGGCACTTGGCCGGCCGGTTCTGGTGGGAGCGCAGCACCTCCAGGTACTGCAGGAGGATGGGACATGTTAGTGGGGAAGAACCACAGCCCACCCTGCCCCAGCGAGCCCAGAGCCACCAGGCCATGGGACTGTCGTGGCTACCCCAGGCCCTGGAGCAGCCTCCAGAGCAGGGCAGGGCCCCTGGGATGGACTCACAGCTCCAGTGAGGTCAGGAACCACACTGGGGGGACAGAGGGAACCCCAAAACCCAGCCCAGGGGGTGCAGCTCTGTTGAGGAGGGCAGGCAGAACGCACTGGGATGCCGGTCCCTCTGCGTGGGGAGGACAGGGAGGCAGAAGGGCTTCGTGCATAGGATGACCCTGACCACTCCCAAGGAATTCCCATGGACAGGGATGCTCATCCTCCAGCCGCTCCAGGGCACCCCCAGGGTGGGAGGAGGGGCAGCACCACTGGGTTTGCAGCACCCACAAACCCGGGTGACCCCAGCTCACCTTGCCCAGGTTGGTGGTGGCAATCCGGGGCCTGTCCAGGAGCAGTGCCTGGATGCAGATCCTATATCCATGCAGTGACTCCCCTGGAATGGAGAGGGGGGTCCTGCTCAGCCATGGCCACCTTGGGGCTCTCCCTCACAGCCCCCAGTCTGGGCACTTCCCAGGGCACTTCCCCACGCTCCCTGGGAGATCAACCTGGTGACAGCCAAGCCTCTTCCCCAGGGACAACCCAACACAGCTCCCAAAGCAAAGCCCCACCTTGCCTGTTCCCTAAGGGCTGTTTCTTGCTATTCCTGATGCCCTGGACAGCAACGAGCCCCCGGGCAGGAACAGCCCCTCACCACGCACCGGTGGGCAGGAGCTGTGTCACCCCTCCCCTTCTCCAGGGAGCAATTCCAAAGAGCTTCCAAACAGGCGAGGGGGATCAGCAGCCCCCAGGGTCAGAAGAGGGAGCCCGGTGCTCACCTGGGGCCTTGTCCAGCTCCTGCAGCATGGTGTAGATGCAGTGGTCGAAGAAGAGCTCCAGCACTCCCGACGCCCTTCCCAGCAGGGTCCGGATGATGCTCCTCAGCTCCTTGCTCGCCAGGCTGTACGGATAGTCTGGGGTGAGATGAGGGAGGGAGGAAGGAGTTTGGTGAGACCCCGTTTTGGGGAGTTCCAGCAGCTGGAGGAGCCGGCCCGGCACGAGGCAGGCACAGGGAGCGCCTGGTCCTCAACCCCTGGCAGCACCCGGCTCCTCCTCAGGGATTTTGGTCCAGAGGCAGCTAATCCAGCCCTGAGGGATGGCTTCCCGTTAGACACCAGCAGTGCAGGATGGACACGGGCCTGAAGAAGGTATTTTGCTCCTTTCCCCCTCCCCATCCCGAGCAACACACGCTCAGCACGAGTGGGGACCACCAGGCCACGAGGGACAGGGACATCCAGCCCCAACATCCCTCTGGACACCCGCCAGTGGATCCCCAGACTCCACGGCAGCAGGCAGAGGTCATGGGTCCCCACGGGGAAGGGGTGACTGGGGAAGCCTCCCGTTTGCCAAGGGCACAGGCAGTTCCACCGTGCGTGTGGCCAAGGGAGCTCATTGTGGGGACAGCCCAGAACGAAGCAAATCCTCCCCGTTCCGCTAATTAAGGACTGTGGCCCCACCCCTTCCCGGCTGGCAGCAGGACACGGGACACGGGACACAGGACACGGGACACGGGACACGGGACACGGGACACGGACCGTGGGGGTGCTGGCTCAGCACGGGGTCGCTCTGGGGCGCCTGCAGCTTGTAGTTGAGGTACCCGGCCAGGTCCTTCACCCACACGGAGGGGTTCTCGGGGAACACGCTCCGGCTCTTCTCCAGCTCCTTCTGCAGATCTGCCAGGTCCAGCTGGAAGGGACAGACGGACAAAGTCAGCCCAGGACAGACGGAACTGGACAAAAAGCAGGGGAAGGGAAAGTCAACTCTGGCTCCTACGGGAGTGTGGGGCCTCCATCCTGGGAACAACGCCCTTCCTGCTTGGAAAACCCCAGTTGCTGGGGCTCCCAAGGATCACACTGGGCAGCCGGCTCTGTGCCAGTGCCAAGGAGCCCGTTGGCACATGATGGCACACACCAGCACTGCCAAGGGCTCACTCACAGCTGCAGCTGGGCAAGGATCAGCCTGGGGTGATCCTGGACACGGCTGGTCCGTGTGGGCGCTGCCAAAAGCTCCGCGCCCGGAGTCCTCCAGGGAGGAAACAACCACGAGCACCCAGATCCACCCGATGGACAACATGGCAGTGCCAAACCAGGAGTGCAGCAGCAGCAGCTCCTGTCCCCTCCAGCCCCCCCTGCTACCCAGACACGCTCACTCCCTGCTCGTACACCCGGATTATCCGCGGGCTCAGAGGAGTGGATCTGTCAGGGATGTGTCAGGCACGCTGCAGGGCTCGGACTCTGGGTGAGCTTTTCCAGAGCCCGATGTTCCCTGTGAGCAGATTCCCACTGCCAGGGCTTGGCAGAGTGAGCTGGGCGCCCCCGGGCAGGTTTGGCTCAGCCCCACCTTTCAAAAGGAATTTGACACAAACCAGCTGCTGCCTCGGCAGGAAACAAAACCCAAAACCCCCATCAGTGACCTGGCAGAGCCACGTGGTGTCTCACACCCTGAGCACCAGGACAGCCCTGGCTCTGCTGCCCTCCCAGGGAACAAGGGAACCACGCAGGGTCCTGCGCCCACCACCAGCACTCTGGGGGACAGAGGGAACCCTCGTGCAGGGGGGAGTGGAGGGAACCCCCGTGCAGGGGGGAGTAGAAGTCCAAGGATGGCAGGGGAGAAGCCCAGTGGGCTGTGGAGGGCCCTGCCAGGCGCTGTCCCCACGACATGTCACCCCAATACAGCCCATCTGGGGTCAGTTCTGGAGCCTGCTGTGCTCAAGACAAGTGGGACAGACATTGACAAGGTTCCCAGACCCAGCCAGAGCGAAGGAGCTGCCAGAGCAGCTCCCAGGGCCCCACCGGTGAGACAGGGAGGATGTTCCAGCCACCACGAGGCTTCCTCAGGGTTCCTCCCAGACACAGACAGGGAGTGGGTGAGAAGAGGAACCAGAAATTCCCTTCCAGCCGCCTCCCGCCGCTCTGTGTCCTGCCTCCAGCACGAGGCAGCTCCTCCCAGCTGGCCAAGAGGGGACGAGCCCAAGCCCATGCATGAACCCACGCAGGGCCCTGTGCTCCGTGTGCCCCCTCCTGCCGGATCGAACGGCAGCCAGGGCAGCCGGAACACGGACCGGGAACAGCGGCCCCTGGCATTCCAGCGGGTCAGGGCCCGGCTGGGCACACTCACAGCTCGCAGGGCCTCCTCCAGCGAGCGGCTCCTGCCCGCCTTGGTGCTGCTGGCATTGCCCGACGGCTTCTTCCCGCTCTTCCCCGGGTGCTGCTTCCGCTGCGGCGGCTCCGGGGCCGCAGCCGGGGGCACCTGCTCCTTGTTCTGCTTCCGCAGCGCCCGCTCGAAGCCCAGCTGGAAGATGGTGCTGGAGGTGGCGATGGGAGCTGGGGGCGGGAGAGGGCAGAGGTGGCTGAGGGCACGGTGACACGGGGCAGAGGGACCCCGGCACGACGGACAGACGGGGGGACCCCCACCCACGGCCCCGCGCTGCCCACGGGGGCAGGGGCCCACGGCCGGGTCCGCAGCATCTCCCGAGACCCCACCGCCCCAGCGGACACCCCCGGACCTCCGGGGGACCCTCGCCTGACCCACGCGAAACCACCCAACCCCGGCAGAACCACGGGGAACCCCCTGCGTTCCCCCCGAGACCGCCCAGCATCCGCTCCCCGGGACCCACCGGGGACCCCCGCCCGCTCCATAAAGGCTCTCACCCCACATTGCAGACCCCGACCACGGGGGACCCGCTCCAGCTCAACGCGAGGCCCCCAGCCCCGCTCAGAACCCCCCGCCCGGACCCGCGGGAGCCTCGCCTGGGCCGCCGGGGCCCCGCGGCCGCGGACACTCACCGGGCAGGGGCAGCGCGCGGCCGGCGTTGGCCTCGCCCAGGGCGCGGCGGCTGCCGGTGCCTCCCGCGGGGCCGCGCCGGCCCTTGCGCACCACCTCCCAGCGCCCGGGGCCGGCCGGGGCCGTGGCCGGGGCCGCTCCCGCCGCCGCCATCGACACCGGGAGCGCGAGCGCCGCCGCCGGAGGGCGGGGCCGAGGCGCCTGCGCGCGCCGCCGCCGCTGATTGGCCGCTTACGGGAACACGAGCCGCGCGCGCCGGGTGCCACGTCTCCGCCCCGCCCCGCCGGGGCACGTGACCACTCAGGGCGGGGACACCGCGCTCCGCCCCCCCGGCGGCTCCGCCCCCCGGCCCGGCCGCGCCTCAGGGAGTTCCCGGCTGTCCCCCCCCGGTACCGGCAACGCCGGAGAACCGGAGCCGCGGGCCCGGCACGGCAAGGCTGGACAGGAGTGGATCCAGGCGGAGAGGGGCGGAATCAGGCAGAGATGGGCGGGGCCAGGAATAGGGGGCGGGGCCAAGAAGAGCGCGCAGCCACCGCCAGCTCAGCTCAGCGCCGGCGGGGGCGGGGCCTCAGCGGAGGGGGCGGGGTCACACAAATGCCCGCCGCCAGCAGAGCCGCTTCTCGCCGAGAGGGGCGGGGCCTCGCTGGGGAGGAGGGCGGGATTATGCAAATCACACACCGCTCGCGCGGGACGCCGGGACACGTCCCGCACACAGACCCCCCGGCCACGCGCGTCCGCGGGCGCTGCTGCGCGGGCGGGGCCGTGCGGGACGGTGGGGAGCGCGGGGCCGCGCGGGGGCGGGGCCGGGTGGTCGGTGAGCGTGTGCTCGGGGTGGGTGCGCGGGGCGGGCGCGGTGGGGCCGGGGAAGTGGAGTCATACTTACCTGGCAGGGGAGACACCATGATCAGGCAGGTGGTTTTCCCAGGGCGAGGCTCATCCCTTGCACTCCGGGTGTGCTGACCCCTGCGATTTCCCCAAATGCGGGAAACTCGACTGCATAATTTGTGGTAGTGGGGGACTGCGTTCGCGCTCTCCCCTGACATGGCTGGTCAAAGACAGGTCGGACTAACTGTGACAACTGTCCAACAACATTTTTATGGCCTGCGAGGCTCTCACAGTAACTGGTCTCCATAGGGTTGCGCACTTCAATACCCCCTACTCGGGTAGGGATGTGTCCCATTCCCGAGGGGTACCGGCACCTCCACACCCCCTCCCGCGGACCCGCCCACTGGCCAATTCCAACCGGGAATGTGGATGCGTCTCCCGGGCATCGGCAGTGCCTGTTCGGAGAGGGCGCCCCGGGATGCTCCAGGACCTCCAGCTATTCCCCAGCCTCTCACTGGGACTGGGCTCCCCTCACTGCCTTCCTGCCCTTCCGGAGGGTCCCAGACACCTTGGGGATCGTCCCCTACACCCACGGTCCGACGTCCTGCTGCTTCCTTGTCCCTCACTACGTCCCCATCCAGTGCCAGACTCTCTGCTGTCCCCTCGCCACCTCCAGCGGGTGATGCCTGCGGCCGCAGGGCTCCCATTCACAGAATCACAGAATCAACTGGGTTGGAAAAGACCTCTGAGATCATCAAATCCAACCTATGACCCAACACCCTCTTGTCACCCAGCCCAGAGCACCCAGTGTCACATCCAGTCTCTTCTTAAAAACCTCCAGGGACGGTGACTCCATCCCCTCCCTGGGCAGCCCGTTCCAATGTCTGACCACTCTCTCTGTGAAGAACTTCCCAATGTCCAACCTAAACCTCCCCTGGTGCAGTTTAAGACCGTACTCTTGTCTTACTGCTGGTTGCCTGGGAGAAGAGCCCCAGGCTCCAACCTGGCTCCAACCCCACCCGGTTCCGACCTCCTGTCAGAGAGCTGTAGAGACTGAGGTCTCCCCTGAGCCTCCTCTTCTCCAGGCTCAACAACCCAGTTCCCTCAGCTGCTCCTCATCAGACTTGTGCTCCAGACCCTTCACCAGCCTCGTTGCCCTTCTCCAGACCTGCTCCAGCATCTCGACATTCTTCCTGAGCTGAGGGCCCAGAACTGGACACAGCAATCCAGGGGTGGCCTCACTAGTGCAGGGAAGAATCACTTCCCTGGTCCTGGTGCCACACTGTTCCTGATCCGGACCAGGTGCCGTTGGCCTTGGCCACCCGGGCACATTCTGGCTCATGTTCAGCTGCTGTCGAACAGCACCCCCAGGTCTCTTTCTCTCCAGCTGTTCTATCTGCAGCCTGTGGTGCCACAGGGAGTTGTTGTGGCCAAAGTGCAGGAGTCGGCACTTGGCCTTGTTCAACCCCACACTGTTGGATCCTTCCCATCTCTCCCTCCGCAGAGCCCACTAACAGATTAACACCGCCCGCACGATCACTGTCACCTTCCTATTTCCCGGGATATTTCTGTTTTTCACTATCAGACCAGGGGAGAGCGCGAACGCAGTCCCCCACTACCACAAATTATGCAGTCGAGTTTCCCGCATTTGGGGAAATCGCAGGGGTCAGCACACCCGGAGTGCAAGGGATGAGCCTCGCCCTGGGAAAACCACCTGCCTGATCATGGTGTCTCCCCTGCCAGGTAAGTATGACTCCACCTCCCCGGCCCCACCGCGCCCGCCCCGCGCACCCACCCCGAGCACACGCTCACCGACCACCCGGCCCCGCCCCCGCGCGGCCCCGCGCTCCCCACCGTCCCGCACGGCCCCGCCCGCGCAGCAGCGCCCGCGGACGCGCGTGGCCGCGGGGTCTGTGTGCGGGACGTGTCCCGGCGTCCCGCGCGAGCGGTGTGTGATTTGCATAATCCCGCCCTCCTCCCCAGCGAGGCTCCGCCCTCCGGCGGCAGCACCGCCCCCCCCCCCCCCCCCGATCTTCTGACACAACTCGGGGTCGTACAAACTACGACAGATTCTTCTGTTCCTTCTGGGTATTATTTCTTTTAACAACCCTTAATCCCTTTTCTGTCTTATAGGTGGAACAGGGAAAGCTCCAGCCAACCAGAAAAGGTATTTACGGACACTGACAGATATTTGTATTTCTAATCTGCGAAAAGCAGCAATGGACCTGCCCCGACACGGATCTCTTGATGCATCCATCCTCTTCTCAGGGACCAGTCAGCGTTCACAAGTATTTCCCCTTTGTCCTCTGCCGCGGTCCGAACGGGGGAGGGGAATGGGGCCGCGGCACAGCACGGACCCCAGACACAAAGGTGGGGTGCAGGTAGAATCTCTGTTCCAGCGCACACGCGGGGTTTTTATCTGGAGGGAAAGGGCCAGAACATAGGGCGGAGCAGGAGACAGACAGGCGGGGGGACAAACCAGGATTGGGCCACGGGCAAAAGGGGGGGAGCGCAGGAGGGACCGGGGAGGAAAGGGCGAATGGGGGCTGTCTCCTGCCGCAGCTTCTCCAGCCAGTCGGCAGAGAAGCCAGAGGAGCAGGGAGGTGAGCAGGCCAGGACGTGCCCGAAGACACAAATTCTGGGGGAACACACAATGGGTACATGCACAACAACTATAAAGTCCAAATCATAAAGTCCATTCTATCGCTGTACATATTTTTCCATTTCTGGAATCGTTCCCATTCCGATTCCTGGTCCTCAACAGTCCTCTTCTCTGTCCTCTTCCTTTGTATGATCTGGTGCAAACTTTCTTTCCTCGGCTCAATTCCAGACGAACATCAGGTGTCCAGGCATTACCTTCCCATCACTCCTGCACTGCTCTATATCCTGATGATTGAGGCTTTTTCACTGGCAGGACTGGAGTGTTACATTCTGATTGGCAGCAATCCAAACTCTAAAAATCACTCTATTAACGGTTCCAGTCCTTTCCAGACCCCTCATTTTCTGGGGTGTTGGTCTTTTCTTACTGGTTTGACTCCTGGTTTCAGTTCAGTTTTTACCAGACTCGGGTTTCTCGTTCATCCCGGGGTTCCCAGAGCCCAAACCAATGGTACAACTGCACCTAAAACTTCACTGGAGATTCCCTTGACTGCAGGTTTCCCTCGGGGAGTGGGCAGAGCTGTGCTTTCCATGCGTTTTCCAGAGGAATATGCAGCTGGACAGAGTCCTGAGGAAAAGTCAACTGTGCATTTAACTTGCACAGCAAATCCTGCCCAAGCAATGGCAAAGGACACTCGGCCTGTGGAGAAAGCCATGAGTTCATTTTGTGTTCCCAGTCGTGAACTCCACGGGGTGTGAAACGGTCTGGGGGATTCCCTGTCCCGGGGGAATTTCCCAGCAACAACACCCACTTTCCTTTTGCTAAAGGTCCCTCAGGGCCAGGACCTGTGGAATGAGCTGCTCCAGTATCCACTAGAAAATCCATTGTTCCGTTCCCCAGCTTACCTGGAACCTGAGGACTGGCCTGAGGACCGGTCCCCTTCAGTCCAGCCCAATTTCTGCCATAAATCCCATCTCTTCTGATTCTCCCTTCTGTCCGTTTGCAATTCAGGACACTCCTTTTCCCCGTGCCCCTCCTGTTTGCAACAGGCACCCTGATCCTTCTGGAGGGGTGTTAATCCCCACCCTCGCCCCCAAAATCCACCTCACCCTCTGCCTCCTCCGTGTCCCTGCACGTCAGTTGGGGCGGCTGACAACGGATTTGGGAATTTCACCCGGCTCTCTTCCTTTACTTCTCCCTCTTCCCTGTGGTTACAGACATCACTGGGGAAACAACCGCCCCCGGTGCTCCTTCTCTCTTCCCGAGTTTCTTTCTAATCCCCGGCACGAACTGCCCAACCGAACGCCCGTTAAACAAACAGCCCCCGCTTCCCTCCGTTCCGAGGGATCCAACGGATCCGAATCCATTCGGGAGGATCCGCCAGGGGGCGCTGCCCTGCGCGAGGGCCGGGGCGGGGCCTCCGGGATGGGGCGTGTCCATGCAAATCACACACAGCTCGCGGGGGACGCCGGGACACGTCCCGCACACAGACCCCGCGGCCACGCGCGTCCGCGGGCGCTGCTGCGCGGGCGGGGCCGTGCGGGACGGTGGGGAGCGCGGGGCCGCGCGGGGGCGGGGCCGGGTGGTCGGTGAGCGTGTGCTCGGGGTGGGTGCGCGGGGCGGGCGCGGTGGGGCCGGGGAAGTGGAGTCATACTTACCTGGCAGGGGAGACACCATGATCAGGCAGGTGGTTTTCCCAGGGCGAGGCTCATCCCTTGCACTCCGGGTGTGCTGACCCCTGCGATTTCCCCAAATGCGGGAAACTCGACTGCATAATTTGTGGTAGTGGGGGACTGCGTTCGCGCTCTCCCCTGACACGGTTGGTCAAAGACAGAATTAAGCTCCACCTTATCTGTGTGCGGCTTCATCCAGCTCTGCCGCAAGGGATGCGATAGCCCCCGTTCGCCGCTGTGAGTCACGCAGCGTCCCTTCCCGCACGCCCCGCCTCGCAATCTTTGCCAATGCCGAGGCAGCAGCGGGGGCTGGGGCGTCTCCGGGATTTTATATCCCAAAATACCCGCAACAATAAATTATTAACGCGAAATGGAACCAACTCGCAGCAGCCCCGCAGCTCCAGCTACCCGCCACCCGGCGTGGCCTGGCAGCACGGAGGGACCCCCAGGCTAGGGAGCAGGTCCAGGACCCCCTGGTGCCCCCCCAGCACGGGCAGGACATGGTGTTACCACACGAGTTTATTTAAATAAAACCGAACACAGATGCAGCGTTGCGACCGGAGTGATGGACCAGACAAGCGATGCGACAGGGACACGGCGGCCGGGGCGGGCGGGCGCTGCGAGCCCTCGTGGTCACCCACCCCGGACCCCGGCTCCGAGGGGGCCACGGGCGAGGGGAGAGGGCCACCGCTGTCCCCACCCCATAGCAGGGACAGGCTCCTGCTCTAGGACCCCCGTGGGGGCAGGTGCCCCCCACTGCCACAGCTGCACAGGGCTGGGGTCTCCTCTTCATCTTCCCAGGAACCTGAAGCAACACCTCCCTCCTCCACACCACAGCCTCCCACCCCTGCGGGCTGCCAGGCACACCCACCCTGCCGCGGGGGTCTCAGGGTCCCGTGGGGGTCCTGGCAGGGCAGGCAGCACGTGGCACCCCGGGCCAGCCCCCGAGGACTCGGTGTTCCGTCTCGCTCTCACCACGGGCAGGCGCGACGCCGGGGCGGCCGCGGCACTCGCTCACACCGAGGGGACAACGGAAATAAATATGGGGAGGGGGTGGCGCGGGCTGGGCCCCAGCGTGGGGCCAGAGCCCGGCCCCAGCCCCGGCCCCGGCGCGGCCGCGCTTCTCGCCCGGGGGACGTCGGCTGGTTATGGAGACGGGGGGTTCCCCCCGGAGCTGCCGGAGACCGCGATGGCATGTGACAGTGCAGGGCGAGGCACGGGCTCGGACCTCGAATGTCTATGGTGGGGGGCGGCGCGGGGGGCACGGGCGCGGGCCGGGGCTAGTACTCGTCCTGGTCCTCTGGCGGCTGCTCCTCCAGCTCGTCATCCTCTGGTGGAGCGAAGCCCTCCTGAGGGAGATATGGTGGCCATTGGCACGAGGGTGGCAGAGGTGGGCACACTGACCCCCCCAACATGGCACCAGGGCTTTGTCAAAGCCCAAACCCCCCCAGCACCCGGGGCAGCGAAGGAGGCCGGAAGCGGCCGTGCGGAAGGGGTCCGTCCCCTCCCAGGGATGCCCAGAGAACAGGATGAGGAGACGGGGGTCCCGGGGGTCCTGTGGAGCCCAGTGCTCACCTCCGTGGCGTAGAGGACGCTGACGATGCCGGTGATGATGGGGCTGTTCTCGTTCTCGTGCTCCTGGCAGATGAGCTCGATGTCCCGCAGTTTGCTGAAGTAGAAATCCCGCTCCTTCTCCAGCCCGTCCACTGTCAGCTTCAGGTCCATCAGCTGTGGGAGAGGGACATGGCCGGAGCCTTCAGGGCCTCCCACAACCCTGCGGTGCCCCCCAGCCCCCCGGCAGGGTCGCCCCTACCTGCTGGTTGAGCTCCAGGATCTGCGCGTCGGCCTCGGTGCCGCCGTTGCGGGCGGCGGGCGAGTTTTTCCGAAGGATGCCGCTGGGCACATTGCCGAGGCGGGCTGGGTTTGGGGTGTTCTTGGGGCCGGTGGGGGAAGTTCTCTGGGGGACTTGACAGCACATGGGGACCGGTGGGTTAATGCCGGGGGGGGGCTGTCAGCGGGGACCCTCCCCTGCATCATGCCCAGAGGCAGCAGCGGGCAGCAAGGGCAGGCAGAGCCATGGCTTCAGGCTCTCCTGCTTTCAGCCCCCCTGTCTCTGTTTCCTCTGGCAGATTTCACCCCCAACCACCCCCAGGGGTGCTCGTGGCTTGGCTGGGGTTTGCTGTGCAATTTGGGGGGAGTCCCAGCCCTTGAGATGCTCCCATGTGGCTGGCACAGGGAGCCCCCGATGCCCACAGGAGCTGCACCGTGGTGGCACAGCACAGGAAGACGGCAGCCAAGGGGGGCAAACCACCCCCAGCCCGGGGTGAGCGGGCAGACGGAGGCAGCTGAGCCTGGCCCAGCTCCCTGCTGTCCCCTCCACCTCCCTGCTGTCCCCTCCACCGCCCCGCTGTCCCTGCAGACCCGCCCAGCCCCCCCGTTACAGGCAGGCAGGCAGCAGAGCGGGGTGCAGGCAGGGGTTCGGGGGGACGCCTGGCCGTGGGGTGCAGGGGGCGGGGGCAGCGCTCGCCGGGGGGCCCCAGACATTACCTGCAGTGCCAATGGGTTTCTTGGATTTGTTGTAGATGTGATCACCTGGGTTAGGGGGGGGCGCGACGTCCTGGCCCTGCCGCGCCAGCAGCGGGTTGTACTCCTTCCCGTCGTAGTTGGCGTCGAAGAATTTCTTGAACCACTGGATGAACTCAAAGTTGTCCTGGAACTTGCCCTTCACCAGCCGCTCCACGGCGATGATCTGGGGGCACACGGAGGGACCGGTGGGGCCGTGCCCCCGGTGCAGCCCCCGGCACGGCAGGGACGCCGGCACGGCACGGCACAGCCCCCCGTGGCACAGCCCCCGCCATCCCCATGGACCTACTTTGTCCACTCCCATCTTCTTGAAGGCGGCCTGCAGCACCTTGAAGTTGTGGATGTACTCGTGCTCCAGCTTGGCCTGGAATTTCACCTTCCGCAGGTGCACGCAGCCGGGGAACAGCATGTCCATGAACTGGCAATAGGCAGCCCCTGTGCCGAGCCCACGCCACGGTCAGGGGGGCTGGGGGCACAGAGACACTGCCCCCTCCGTGTCCCCAACCCCCCCGAGCCCACCTGAGCAGAGCTGCTCGATCTTGGTGTAGTTGAGCTGCAGGGAGTCGTTGACCCAGGCCAGCATGTCATGGCGGCTCAGGTTCTCGCTGGTCACCGACGTCGAGTACACATTGACGGCCATGCCCCAGCTGGGAGAGACAGGGGTCACACCGGCACCCCGGGGCAACCCCCCCCCCGGCTGTCCATCCCACACAGGCTCTCACACTGGGGGCACTGGAACCTGGGGCACACATCCCACCCGGGCTCCAGTACTGGGGGATGCTGGGGCCAGGCTGCCATGGGACCTGTGGGACCCCCCCCTTCAGCTGCACCCACAAACAAGGCAGGAGGGGTGTGACAGGGAGGGGTGAGGGTCTCCAGAAGCCCCATGGTGGCCCACTCGGCTGGGTGGACCCCTGCCCTGAGCAAGGGTACCCAGAGGAGCTGGGTCACAGGGTGCCACCGGGAGCAAGACACAGATGTAGTGCAGGATGTTGCTCACGGGCAGGGGATCCCAGGGGACGTGGGCACCACAGAGGGGTCACGGGCACTGCCGAGGGCACTGCCTCTGCACCGGGGGGATGTTGCTGCCCTGTGTGAGGCCACGGGGCTCCCGGGGGCTGCTGCCCATAAGCAGCTTAGGGCCCCCCCTCCGGCCCCCGGTGCTGCCTAATCTGCTGGGGCCAGGATCGGGATTGGGGTCCATTAGAGCAGGGCTTAGAGGGGCAACATCTGCCGGCAGGCATGGCCACAGGCCCGCGCCCAGATGGTGGGGGGCTCTGGGACCCCCTGTCCATGGCCCCAGCACTGCACAGCAAGGGGAGCCCCACCAAAGAGTGGCGGGCACCGAGCCCCCATCCCACTGCCCCCCACAAAATGCTTTAGCTCAGGGACCGATCGAGGGTCCCAGTCCTGCTGCCCCTCCCCGGGGCCGAGGGTCCCCGTGCCCCTCTCCCCCCCCCGCGCAGCAGCGGTGGCAGCGGCGGTGTTAATCCTCTTCCCTCCCTGGCCAGGGGGGCTGCGGGGCCCGGGCCAGCTGCCAGGCGGGGGCTTGGGGGGGGCGATCCCCATCACCCCCCCTCCCGCTGCCACGGCCCGGGGGGGCGAGGGGGGGCACTGCCACCGCACGGCTGCGCCCTGGGGGGCTGGGGGTGCATCGGCGGGGGGCCGTGGGGCGCTGCCACCTCCCCGGTGCCCGTCTGGGGAGGAACAGGTGCCGGTGGCCGCAGCCCCCCCACGCTCGGGCTCAGCACCGCGGTGACTCAGCACCGGCGATGCCGCACGGCCGCGGCCGTGGCCGCTTGAACCCCACGGGCAGCTGAGCCGACCGCCCCCCGCCGCGGCCGGGACCCCCGGCCCGCTCCGCCGTTCCACCGCACGCAGCCGGGGGCGGGTATCGGTATTTTTAGCCGCCGCCGCAGCCTCTGGAACCGCGGTCCCCGCGCCGCCGCCATCCCCGGCACGGCGCGGTGGGCACCGACCGCTCCCGGCACCGGCGAGAGCCCCCCCCGCGCCCGTCCCGCGGCCTCGTGCCAGCGGGGTGCGGGCAGGGGTCCCCGCCAGGCTCTGCCCCTCTCCCCCCTCCCTGGCTCCAGCAGCGGAGCTGAGTCATGCGCGGCGCTGAGCCAGAGCCACGCGCACTGCGGTGCCGCGGCTGCCGGGAACCGCCGCGCCGGGGCTGGGGGCTGCAGAGGGCCGCGTGGGGCAGGGGCTGCCCGCCCACGCCGCCCAGGAGCCGCCGACAAACCCCCGCCATCGCCGGCCCTTCCCCAAATAACCGGAGCTGCCGCCGGCAGAGCTGGACCCACCGCGAGCCGCGGGGCCGCACCGTGCCCCAGCGGAGCGGGGGATGCCCGGCGGGACCCGACACGGCCGCCCACGGCTCTTAGGCCCCCTGCCCGCGTTTGGGACCGGGCAGGGACCCCCTGGGGCCCCAACGGGGACGGGTTTCCCAGCGGGATGAACTGGGGTGCCACGGTGCCAGGCGAGCCCTACGTGTCGCCACCAGCCGCACCCCGACTCCCGCACACGCCGGCACACGTGAGAGCCCGGGGGAGAACCTTGGCCCGCGGGGAGAACCGTGACACGCCGGCAGAACCCTGACCCCTTCGGGGGAACCCCGACCCCGCCAGGCACCGGCGTGTCCTGACCCCGGAGCGGGGACGCGCTGGCCGGGGCACGCGGTGCCACCCAGCCCATCCCCACCCTCCCAAACCTCCCAAACACCTTCCAAGCCCCCGGCGCAGCGCCGAGCACGCCCCGGTGTAATGACAGGGCAGCCAGGGCCTGCGGCACCCTCCGACCCGCTGCCGCCCCGACGCCGGGTGATGGACGCGCCCAGGGCCGGGAGCCTCCGGCCCGGCCGGTTTGCCGCCGGCTGGTGCCAAAAAACTAATGAAAATAAGAACTGAGCCCCGATTCCCGGCAGGCTGTGGGGAGAGGGACTGTTGCCGGGCGCCCGGCCAGGCGGGGGACGCTTACCGCTGCATTTTAATTGTCCGGCCCCGAGCTGATAATCACGGCCCCGGGCTGTGTCCGTGCCCGTCCCGCGGCGCTGCCGGGGCGCACGCAGAGGTCGTCCGGGCCCGGTCCCACGGCGCAGCCCCCGGGCCGCTCTGCCCAAACAAACGGGAGCAGAGTGAGGCCGGACGCGTGTGCTAACGCCGGGGCGGCCGTGCCACCGCGGCGGCCGAGGGCGGCACCGACAGCGGGCACCGAGAGCCGGGCGGTGCGTCGGTGCCGGCCCGGCAGCACCGCGGTGCCGGGGCGAACTGGGATGCTGCGACTGGCGGGTTCTATTTTGGGAGCCGTCCCGGTGGCTTCTCAAGTGACAAACACGCGAGGGGGGTGGCAGACAGCCCGGTGGGGGCTGAGCGCCGTGCGGAGCCGCCGCGGGGCTGCCGGGGATCTGGCAGCGGGCACGGTGGCCCGGGTGCCATCAGGGGTGGCCACTCGCCGCTGTCCCCCCCCAGGGGTCCCCCCAGTGCCACTTCCCCCCACTCCGAGCGGAGCATCCCCGCTCCCCAGCCTGCGCTGCGGTGGGCACAGGTGGGTTTGCCGGGCCCGGGCAGCCCCCAGCCCCGCACCAGCTCCATCCCCAGCCCCGCACCGGCTCCATCCCCAGCCCCGCACCGGCTCCATCCCCAGCACCCTTCCCTGTCTCCCGGCGGCAGTGCCCGTCCCGACGAGGCGAACCGGCCGCTCACGCACCGGGAGCTGTCGGCTCCCGACGGCGATGCCTGCGCGGTGCCGGCGCCCGGAACGCGGGGTGGGTGCCCGGCCGAGCAAATCCCCCCGCCCCGCTCGGCTCCCGCTAACCTAAATAACTCGGTACGGCGGCGGGAGCATGTGCAGAGAGGAGCCCTCCCCCCCGCTCCTGAAATATTAATGCCGAGCGCCGCGGGATGAGCCGAGCCGGGAGAGCCGGGGCGGGCGGGGGACACGCTCCCGCTCCCGCCCGGGACACTCTGCCCGTGCCACGCCGCCGGGCAGCGCTGTCCCCACCGTGTCCCCACAGCGTGACGGGACGGACAGTGAGGGCTCACGACACCCCCGGGACCCCGATCACACCGGGGGAGGTTTTGGGGCGGCGTTGGGGGCCGGGTCTGTGCGCTCCGACCGCGGGGGGGGACCCGCTCGGGAAGGTCCGGGCGGGAGATGGGGTTGGCTGTCCCCGGGACGGCGGGGGAGCACAGGGAAGGGGCCCGGCCCCATCCCGACACGCACGCGCCAGTGACACCACAACCGCACCGGTGACAATCCGTCCCGGTGACACCGCGGCCGTGCCGGTGACACTGCCGCCATGAGTCCGAGCACCGGGAGCGCGTCACGCTCGGTGGGTCACGGTGACAGCCGCCTGCCGCCCGGGACCGCCACGGCAGCATCCCGGGAGCGTCACCCACATCAGCACCGGCGGGACGGCACCGGCGGCACCGGCACTGCCCGACCGGCGGCGGCCCGGGCCCCGCAGGAGCCCCCAGACCGGGGATCCCCGGGTGACGCCCAGGCCCCGCTGATGCCCGGGACCGGCGGCGATGCCCGGGCCGGTGCTGCGCGGTGCCGGGACCACAGCTCCCGGCCTGCCGGTGCCGTACGGGACCGCGCCGTACCGGGGCCGCATCGTGCCGTGCCCGCGGCCCCGCGGGAGCCGCAGCCGGGCCGCAGGAACGGCCGTCGCTGAGTCAGGCCCGGCCCCGCCGCCACCGGCCCCGCGGGACCATCCGGCCCCGCCGCTCAGCCCCGGCCCCGTTCCCGGCCCGGTCGCGGCCGCTCCATCCCCGGCGGCACCGGACAGACCCCCAAAACCACTCGCGGCCGTTTCATCCCCGGAGGCCCCGCGGCCCCCCGGCCTCGCCTCTCAGGCCGTGTTCTCGGCCCGGCCCCGCCGCTCCATTCCCGGAGGCCCCGCGGCCCCCCCGGCCGGCGCCGGCGGCCGGTGCGGGGATGCGGGCGATGGCGACGGCGCTGCCCGGTCCCTCCCTGGCCCCTGGATGGTCCCGCCGCACTCACCGCTCGGCCGCGGCCGCCGCCGCTCCGCTCCCCCCGTTTCGCTGCCGCCGCTCCGGGACCGGGACCGGGACCGGGCCAGGACCGCTCGGACCCACCGCGCCTGCGCCGTCCCCCCGGCGGGCGGGGCCGGCCTTTGGACCCCGCCCATGCTGCCATGGCAACTGACGTGACCACGCCCTCTTCGACTAAGGCAACGGGCGTGGCCACGCCCCCTCCCCACCATGGAAACCATCGTGCCCTCCCCTCCCTGTCGCCATGGCAACGGGTCTGGCCACGCCCCCGTCAGCCTTGTTTCCCACACAGCGCCCCCTGGCGGCGGGCGGAGCCCCCTGCACCGCCGGGGCACACCGGGACCCACCGGAACCCTCCCGGACCCCCCGCGACCCTCCTGGACCCCCCGGAACCCCCCGGGCACTCCTGGAACCCTCTCGAACCCCCCAGGACCCCTCTGCAACCTCCCCAGGACCTCCTCGGGCTCCTCCAAAACTCCCCTCGGGACCCCCAAGCACTCCCGGGACACCGCCGGGACCACTCTAGGACTTCCCTAGAGACCCTCCGAGAGCCCCTCGTGCAGCCTTGTGACCTCTCTGGGAGCCCCCGAGCCCTCTCTGGACCTTAGAGAGCCTCAAACTATGCCGGGACAGGTGGGACCCCTCCTGTAGCCCGAGGCTCCCCCCACCTTGTGACACACCTGAGACCACAGAGCCCCCCCGACACCGCAAGCCCCCTGCATCCCCCCGTCTGTGCCTGTGCATCCGAGCAGAGGATGTACATGTGGTGGCAGGGCCAGCCCCGTGTCCCCATAGTGTCCCCCTCTGTCACCACGTCCCCAGCTGTGTCCTCATGTCCCCACACATTCCATGCCCCCCTGTGTCCCCACATCTCCATGCATGTCCCTAGGTGTGCCCTTGTGTCCCCATATAACCCCATGTCCCCCTGTGTCCCCACGTGTGTCCCCTCTGTGTCCCCATGTCCCCACGTGTGTCCCCCCTGTGTCCCCATGTCCCCACGAATGCCCCCCCCGTCCCCTCTGTGTCCCTATGTCAGGGCTCTTTCTGCTCCCAGTACCTTCCTGGGCACCACTTGTCCCCAGAGCCACGGTCATGGGGTCCCTAATCCTGTCCCCCATCCAGATCCCCCACCCTGGATCCCCCCCGGGCCCCCCAGACCCCCAAGCAGGCACAGGCCGGGCGCTGTGAACGGTCTTTAATGAGCAAACAACGGACGGCAGGTTCCTAAATTGGCCGTGTGGGACCACCCAGGGGGACACAGGACCCCCCACCAGGCACCCACCGGCCCCCAAACACCTACAGGGACCTACAGGGGGAGGGCACAGGGTGGTGGGGGGTGGGGAGTGGGGCCAGGGCACCCCCAATAGCACCAGGGGGGACGGGAACCCCTCGGGGGGGGCCACACGCACCCGGACCCCCATCAGCACCGGGGGCAGCGCTGGGGGCTCGGTGGGCGAGAGGGGCCCCAGCACAGCCTGGAACAGGTGTCAGAGGGGTGGGGACACGTGTGCAGGTGTGCTGAGGGGTTCACCTGCGCACACGCGTGTGCAAACACGCCTGGAGCGTGAGGGGTGACACAGGCGTGTGCTGGGGACACCTCGCTGGGCCCGGGCAGGGGTGACACGGGGGGACACGCGTGTGCACGCCTGTGCCAGGGCAGCTCGCTGGCCCCGTGCTCGGGCAGGGGTGTGTGTGACACCGCTCACTGCCGGGGGGGGCACGGAGAGGGGCAGGAACGGGGGGTGCGGGGATGGGGAGGTGCAGGGCTGGGGAAGGGGGGACAGGGATAGAGGGGAGGGTGAGAGGGGGCAGGAATGGGGCTGCAGGAGTGCAGGTGAGGGTCGGGCGTGGGGGAAAGGGATGGGAATGGGGGGCTGGGGTGTGGTGGGGGGTCAGGGATGGATGGTGGTGCAGGGATGGAGGTGGAGACAGGAGGACAGTGACGGGCACTGCGGTTAAGGGCGGTGATGGGGGTTAGGGATAGGGACTTGGTGATGGAGGACGGGCAGGAATGGGGTTCAGGGACGGTGATGGGGGTCAGGGATGGGGTCAGGCCAGGGGCAGGAAGGGGGGGGTCCCTGCGTCTCCCCTACGCTAGTGACACAAACCACTTCAGAGTATTTCCACGTGATGCACAAACAAGTCAAAAATTCACTGATCCAAACCCAACGTGCAAACAGAAAAGGGCCGGGGGGGCACCCGCTGCCCCCGGCCCTCCGCGGCCCCCGCGCACGGCCCCGCCGCCGGCACGGCCCCGCCGGCAGCACGGGGGCCAGGCAGGGCCCCCCGGCGAGGGGAGCCCCGCCCGAGCCGGGTCCGGGGGGCGCTGGGGGCGGCGCCCGGTCCTCAGTTGGGGGACAGGTCCCCGGCTCTACCAGATGCCGCTCGACCGGCCCCCGGGGGGAGCGAGAATCCGGGCCGAGGCTCGTTTTGGAACGTGGTCATCGATCTGAGAACCTGCCGGGCACACGGACGGACGGCGGGCGTCAGGGTGGGGGCAGCGGGGGCACGGTCCTGCAGAACCCCTCAGCCCAGCACCACCGGCAGTGGGGACAGCAGGGGCTCCGTGTCCCCCCGGCACTGCAGGGACAGGGGATGCTCCGTGTCCCTCAGCACTGCGGGGACAGGGGATGCTCCGTGTCCCCCCGGCACTGCGGGGACAGGGGATGCTCCGTGTCCCTCAGCACTGCGGGGACAGGGGATGCTCCGTGCCCTCTTGCTCCCGCCCCGGCTGTGCTGGATGCAGTGGGGGGGCACCGCCCCCGCCTCGTGCAGCCCCTCCATGTGCCAGCACGGACGTTCAGCCCCCAAGTCCCATGTCCTGCCTCGGGGGGCTGGAGCAGCTCCAGTGCCACTGGAGCATTGTCCAGGCACAGCGTGGGGAGCCGGGGCTGCCCGAGCACAGGACGCAGCTCCATCCTGCCTGGCACAGACCCCCAGACTGGCACAGACCCCCCCAGCCACTCCCCTGACCACCCCAGACCCCCGGCCAGTGCAGCCACACAACGGACAGTGCACAGAGGGAGGGAGGGGTGAGGGCTGAGGGGCTGCAGGTCCAGGGAAGGGGGCAACTCTGCTCTGCCACGGCTCCCTGCCCGGGAGAAGGGGGGCTGCACCCTGTGGGGGGGTGTGATGGGAGTGATGGGGACACCCTGAGGTGGCAGTAGGGACACCTTGGGGAGGGGGGTGACAGGACAGCCTGGGAGAAGGATGGCAGGACACCCTGGGGTGACAGTGGGAACACCCCGGGGGGGGGCGATGGGGACGCTCGGGGGTGGCAAGTGCCCGGCCAGTGCCGGACACTGCCGGATGTGGGGCTGCCGGTGAGCCCGGGGGGGCCCGAGGCCGAGGGGGCCCAAGGCCGGGGGGCCGGGCCCCTCGCTGCGGCCCTGCTCTTACCGGAGAGGCTGAAGCTGGACTCGTGGAGGTCCCTCATGCCCCCGTGTCGCGTGGCCGGCCGGGTGGGCGTATCGGCCAGGGGCGTCCCCGTCTCTTTTTTCCCAGCATGCACAACCACGGCCACGTCCCCCAGGTACGGGGTGCGATCCACACCCCGCAGCTTCAAAGTCTGCCGGGAGCGAGAGAGAGAGCGGAGAGAGCGTCAGCACCCACCGGGGGGGGCTGCGGCCGGGGCCGGGGGGGCCCGCGGTGCCGGCGGGATGAGGGGTGCCAGGGCCCTACAGCGGGGTGCGGATCGGCCGGTCGGGGAGACGGAAAGGGCTGGGGCATGCTGGGGCTGGGGAGGGGGCTGTGGTGTGGGGAGGGGGCTGCGGCTGGGGAGGAGGTTGAGGCATGGGGAGGGGGCTGCGGCTGGGGAGGGGGCACTCGGCGGGGTGCTGGGCAGGCTGAGGGGCTCCTGGTGCAGAGCAGCAGGACCGGGGGCTGGGGGAGGTGGGTGACCCTGGCAGAGCAGCCCCTCGCCTGTCCCCCCAGCAATGCCAAGCCATGCCAAGCCAAGCCATGCCACGCCAAGCCAAGCCCATGCGATACTCTGTGCCCTCCCCGCAGCCACACAGCTCCAGCCAGGCACTCCGGTGCTGGCCACCAGCTCCTTGTGACAGCGCCAGGTCCCCCCTCACAGCACCAGCACCGCCCCAGTCCCCCAGCACAGCCCCTACAGCCACGGCTCTGGGGCACAGGGTGGGCCCTGGTGCTGGGGGCTGCCAGATCTCCCGGGTGTCACGGCCGGGCAGCCCCGGCCAGGCGTGTCTGGTGCACGTGGTGCCACCGTGAGCCGTGGGGCTGCCTTGGGGGCACTCGGCAAAGGGCAGAGAGCCGGGACAGAGGGCTGGGGGGCCCTGACATTCAGCCTTGGGATGACCACGAGCCACACATGTGTTGGGACAACTGTCCCCTTGCAGTGCCAACATGCCAGCAAGGACCCAGGGAAGGGTCCTCCATCGCACACCCCCTGAGCCAGGCACGCTGTGCTCTTGTCACCTGCCCCAGCGTGGCACGGCACTGTGGTGGCACAGACCCTTCTTCCACACTGCTGGGACCACTGTGGCCACCGGCCCCTTGTCCCATCCAGCACCCCGTGTGGTGCAGCCCTGCCCCACACTGTGGCACCACTCTGGCACCGCTCTGGCACTGCTCTGCCCCGACTCCCCCGTACCTTCTCCCGCTGCACCAGCTTCTTGTAGGCGACGTCCGGGAAGGAGCGGAGGGGGCAGAACTTGCCGGTGCCCTCGGCACACATGAACACGCCGTTCTCGTAGACCACGCGCCCGCGGCTGATGGTGACCAGGGGCACCCCGTGGCACCGCATGTTCTCGTACAGGTTGATGTCCCCACCCTGCACCTGGGTGCTGGCCGAGATGGTCCTGGGCGGGGGGATGGCACGGTGACGGGAGCTGGTGGCACGGGGAGCCCCTCCCCAGCCCCCTGCCATGGGCTGCACCTACTTGGTGGCCTCGGGGTCCCAGACCACGACGTCGGCGTCGGCCCCGGGGATGATCCGGCCCTTGCGGGGGTACAGGTTGTGGATCTTGGCGGCGTTGGAGCTGGTCACGGCCACGAAGCGGTTCTCATCCATCTTACCCCCCACCTGACACAGGAGGGGGGGTGAGGACGTGCTAAGCTGTGTCCCATCCTATCCCTACAAGCCCCCACGGCACCCTAGAGGTGCTGCTGGGGCTGGGACCCTCGCCAGGACCCACTGGGGTGGCACTGGGGAGCACCTCAGCCACCAGCAAACACCCCACGGGACGTCCCACCCCAGCAGAGCCCCCCGGGCCAGCCCCGTGCCAGGGCCTGGCAGTGCCGTACCACGCCGCGCTCCCAGATGATGTTCATGCGGTCCTGCACCCCGCTGACACCGTGGGGGATCTTGGTGAAGTCCTCCTTGCCCATGGCCTTCTGCTTGGTGCTGAAGGGCCGGTGGTCCGAGGCCACGATGTTCAGCGTGTCGCTGCGGGGGGACAGGGCAGGGTGGGGGACGGCACCCCTGGGGCTGCTCGGGGCGCCCAGGGAGCCCAGAGCCCAGGGAATGGGGCACCTACACCACGGGGTGCCTGGAGACCTGGGCACCTGAGGGGCAGGGTGCCCAGGGAATGGGGTACCCATGCAGGGAGTGCCCGGGGGGCAGGGTGCCCAGGGAATGGGGCATCTGTGCACGAGGATCCCCAAAGGAATGGGACACCCGTGCAAATGGGGTCCCCAGGGAGCTCAGTGCCCAGGGAATGAGGTATCCAGGAAATGGGGCACTCATGCCATGGGGTGCCTGGAGAGCAAGGTGTCCAGGGAATGGGGCACCCAGGGAGTGGGGACCCTGGGGAGTGGGATATCTGGGGAGTGAGGTGCCCAGGAAGCTCAGTGCCTGGGGAGGAGGGTGCCCAGGGTGGGGCCCGGGAGGGGCACCCACACCCCAGGAGCTCAGCGAGTGCTTGGGAAGTGCAGCACCCACAGAGCACGTCCCCAGGGGCACACAGGTCCAGGGAGGGAGGCAGAGAGGGCTCGGTGCCCGGGACACGGGGTGCCCGAAGGATGGGGTGCCTGGAGGGCACAGCACCAAGGGAGCAGGGCAATGGGGCGATGGCACAGCCAGGCAGCCTGGCACCCGGGAGCAGGACACTGGGGGGTGTGCCGGACACCAGAAAGCCACCACGAAGCGTGGCTGGTGGGGGGGGCAGAGTCTGGCAGTGTCTGGGTGGGGCCTCACTTGGCGAGCAGGCTCATGAGGTAGGCGGAGGTGTTGGTGTCGAGGCGCAGCGGCGGCACGGTGACGTAGGCGGCGGCGTGGAACCAGTCCTGGTGGTAGTAGTGCAGCCCGGTGAGCGTGGCGTGCGCCGTGGTCGTCTCCGCGTACACCACCTTCCCTGCCGGGGCGGAGGCACAGGCGTGTGCGAGGGCACGTGTGCGAGGGCACGTGTGTGTGTGCACTGGCCATGCCCAGACCCCCATGCACCCGTCAGGCCACGAGCCCTGTGACCATGTGTGTGCTCACTTGTGTGTCCCAGGGGTGCTCACACGTGTGTCCACGTGTGTACTCACGCGTGTGTCCCGGGGGTGCTCACGTGTGTGTCCCGGGGTGCTCACACCTGTGTCCCAGGGGTGCTCACACCTGTGTCCCGGGGTGCTCACACCTGTGTCCCGTGGGTGCTCACACCTGTGTGTCCACGTGTGTACTCACGTGTGTGTCCTGAGTGTGCTCACACATGTGTGTCCACGTGTGTACTCATGTGTGTGTCCCATGGGTGCTCACACACGTGTGTCCACGTGTGTACTCACGTGTGTGTCCCATGGGTGCTCACACACGTGTGTCCACGTGTGTACTCACGTGTGTGTCCTGAGGGTGCTCACACATGTGTGTCCACGTGTGTACTCACGTGTGTGTCCTGAGGGTGCTCACATGTGTGTCCCCTGGGTGCCCGGTGGCTGCGGTTCCAGGTGTGGAACACACCTGTGCGAGGGCACGGCCCCACAGGCACACACGTGTTCCCGTGCCCACGTGTCTGTTCCCTCCCGTGTCTCCGGGTGCCCGTGTGTCTCTGCGTGTCCACAGCTCTACCATCCACGTCCACGTTCCTCCAAGCCCCCAACCTCCCCGGTGCCCACACGTGTCCCGTGTCTGTGGGTGTTTCTGTGCCCGCACAGGTGCTCCTTGCCCACACGGTCTCCGCCCGTGTCCCCTACCTTGCATCTTGGCAGCAGCGATGACGTCCCCTGCAGACATGCTGGAGACGTTCACCAGGTACACCGGGCAGTGGGTCTGTGGAGAGCGGGTCAGTGGCACCGTCCCTGTGGCACCCTGGCTCCATGGGGACCCCCCCACGGAACTGAGATGCCCACTCTCAGCCCACCCCACGCTCAGGACCACTCACCCTGTTGGCGATGGTGATGACACGGTGCGTGGCCTCGGCTTCCAGCTGCGGAGAGAGCCAGCAGTGACACGTGTGGCATGGCACAGTGGCACCCAAGGGTGGGTGGGGGACACAGTGATGGGTGGGATGTCCCAGAGCGTCCCAGCCATGACCCGTGCCACCGCCGCGGTGACGCGGTGACACCAGACATCACCCACCTCTTCGGGCCGGCTGATCTCAATGCCCTCCGGTCCCGTGATGCCCAGATCCAGCGCTTCCTTGGCTCCCTGAGGGATTTGGGGGGTCAGGGTGGGGGTTCTGCTGCCCCAGGCTGGGGGCCTATCGCACCCCCCGTCCCCCTGCGCTCACCTCAGCCACCAGCTCTCCGTTCTCGGCGTGGACGCGGGCGATGGCGCCGAAGTCGCGGCAGGCGCGCAGGACCTGGTAGAGCTCGCTGTCCCGCAGCATGTACAGGTCCTTGTAGGTCATGAACATCTGGAAGGAGTTCACCCCCTTCTCCCGCACCAGCGTCTCCATCTCTGCCTTCACCTGTGCCGGGATGGGGAGTTCAGTGTGGACCCGCTCCCCACGCGCCACGAGGGGCCCCATCGCAGGGCAGGGACAGGCACACCCCCCGGGGACACGGGATGGGGGATTTGTGGGTGATTTGGGGAGCGACAGCTGCTGAGGGGCGTGGAGGGGATTTTCTCACACCCCGGGGGGCACTCGCTCCATCCCTCCACTCCCTGCTCTGTCTGGGGGGGTCAGGGCCGGGGTCTCCCCACGGCACAGCCAGGAGCCAGGTCTGATCCCCCTCTGGCAGCTTTGGGGGGATTGCAGGGGCTGAGCGTGCTGTGGGACGTGGTCCAGGCACCAAGCCCCCGCCGCCATCCCCATGGGGGTCATGCTGCAGGCTGGGGTCCCCCCAGACCGGGACCACCATCCCTGGGCACCCTGGTCCTCCCTTTGGAGTAGCACCACCTTCCCTACACGGCGAGGGGCTCAGCCTCGCAGGGACCGACCCCCTGCCCCAGGGGAACCCCTGAGCCCCTGCCCTGCTGAGCCCGGCTCAGGGCAGCTCAAAAGGCAGCCTGGGGGCTCAGCCCACCTCCCAGGCAGCTAATGGGATCAACGGGGCTGGGAATTAGTCCCAGCAGCTGCTCCCGGGCTCCCGGAGCCGTGCCGGACTCACCTTGGGCGCCCACCAGGTGATGCCCATGTGCAGGGCGTAGTCACAGCACACCTTGGGGTCGGCCAGGCTGCGGCACTTCTCGTAGGCGTCCAGCAGCGACGTCTCCTTGTCGGGCAGGACGTGGCCGATGATCATTGTCGTGCCCCCCACCAGCGCTGCCTGCGGGGCACAGGGACCGCGGTGGGGGGGCAGGATTCACCCCCCCGCTGCCGGCACCGATCCTGCCTGGCCATGAGCCAGGGGAGCCCTCAGATGCCAGGCTGGGGTGGCCACAATTGAGAATGGCATTGCCCACAGGCAGGGAACACATTTGGGTGGCCACATTTGGGAACGGCATTGCCCACAGGCAGGGAACACATTTGGGTGGCCACATTTGGGAACGGCATTGCCCACAGGTAGGTGGGGGCCCTGGGTGCAGGCAGGGCCCCTCCACGTGTCCTTGGCCCTGCCTGCAGCTGCCCATTTGCAGCAGCACATCTGGGCACACAGCACATCTGGAGAGCCCCATCCTGTCACCGCTGGGGCACCCACTGTCCCAGCTGCACAACCCGCTGGATTTGGGGGGCCCAGCAGCCCCCGGCACAGAGCCCTGTGTGGGGTGGGGCCGCAGGGAGCCCCCCCTCTGCAGCGTGGGCGGCAGGGCAGGCGCTGTGGCACCGCCGGTGTCCCCGGCTCACCCAGCCCCGCTAATCCCCAAAGCTCCTTTGCCCATCGCCCTCACGGGAGGTGCCGGCGCGGTGCCACGAGGCGGGTGATGGCGATGGGAAGCAGGCCTGGCATGGGGTGCCTGTGGGCACTGCACTGTCCCCTGTCCCCCAGGGACTCCATCACTGAGCCCCCTGCCCAGGGACACCGGACACCCTGGGGACAGGCACGGCCAGCGCCGGCCTGGCACAATGGCTGCTCTGTGCAGGCACTGGGGACAGCGGGACAAGCTGCAGGGACAATCCTGTGCTGGCCCCTCGACACCCCCAGGCAGCGGCACCCGGTACATGGTGCCACCAACCCAGGGAGGGCAGAGGGTCCCCGAGCTGGCACAGGGTGCCACGGCTCCAGAGTGGGAGGAGAGCGCTCACAGGAAGGGGACATGATGGATGGGGACATGGGGACAGGCGGTGCCACACCACAGCACTGCTCTGGAGCTGACGCTGCCGGGGATGCCCGCGCTGCTGGGGCAGAGAGCTGCACCCCACCACACCACCAGTGCCCCGGGGAGCCCCCCCAGAGCGGGGGGCAGACCACCACAGCAGGGGCTCAGGGTGAGGGGTACCTTGGTGCCGTGGTAGAAGTCATCGACACAGGTGGCATTCATGAAGGTCTGGTGGAAGTGGGTGCTGGTGTCGATGCCGCCCGGGATGACGAGCTTGCCGGTGGCGTCGATGACCTTGGCACCGCCGGGGATCATCAGCTCGCGCCCCACTTGCTGGATGATGCCGTTCTCGATGTAGACGTCGGCCTCGAGCGTGCAGTCGTCGTTCACCACCTTCCCCCCCTTGATGAGGATCCGCATGGTGGCCGCGTTGGCCATCATGGTGCTGTGGGGCAGGGGCGGTGCCGGGGTGACCACCGGGAGCTCCCATGGCTGGGGGGGGTCACCCCGTTGCCCACCCCTGCCGGAGATGCCCCGGTGCAGGGCTCAGGCTGCACATCCTCCATGGGCCGTGTCAATGGATTATCCCGGGAAATCCGCTGAGAGGAGGGGCCCTGGCACTGAGCCGGGGGCTGCCACCCCACTGAGCCCCCTGCTCTGGTGACACTAGTCTGCACCCTGGCCAGTGCTACCCCTCCCGTGGTCCCTGCACCCAGAGCAGGGCTGCTGGACCCCATCCCTGCCCATCTCCCATTGCCCCCCCAATTCCCCCCAGCTGCTGGTGCCACGCGTGCTGAGGGGACACTGCTTGGTGTCCCCATGAGGTGGCAGCACTCATGCCTGGGGCAGGTTGCCTGCCTTGTCTCTGTGGGTGACTGGGACTGGCACAGAGAGCACTAGGACTGGCACCACCCGAGGGGGTCTCTGCCCACAGTGCCAGATCTGCTGGAGACCCCCGCGCTGCCCCAGCACTGCCTGAGCCCCCGGCAGTGAGGGGCGTCCCCAGACACGATCCATAAGTCATTTGGTGAAGGTCAAACACCATCGACCTGTTGGAGCAGGGACAGCACGTGCCAGCTGTGCCCACTCGGGGGGCATGAGGTGGGCTGGGACCCCACCAGAACCCCCAACCCAGAGACCCCACTGCAGGAAGCCCCAGGGACCCCTCCACCAGACAAAGGCCAGGGAACCCATGTGTGCAGTGTGGCACAGCCCGGTGTTGCTGGCACGATGCTGGCACCAAGCAGCCCTGTGGCAACAACCCCCGATGCCCACCCAACCTCTGTGTCCCCAGACCCCTGGACGGGCACACCAGAGCCAGCACTGAGCCACGGGGCAGAGGGTGCTGCTGGTGGGGGCACAGACCTTGTGGCGATCGGTGCCCCCACGGCCCCGCTGCTGCTCCAGTGGGTGCTGGGACCCAGGCACAGCTCTAAAGGGACAGTCCTGAGCTGTGCTGGCCCTTCCCAGTGCCCATCCCAACAGCTGCAGGGCAGCAAATGGCTTCCCAGGCCCCGGAGCTGGCGGGAGCCGTGGTGTCGTGGGGCTGGGTCAGGCTTTGCCAGCAGCTGGGCATTGCCAGAGCCACGGGCCAGAGCAGCTGCGGGGGGCGAGTGGCCGTGCCCACCAGGGACCACCACCATGCTGGGGGGCACCAGGAGCCCCTCCTGGGCCAGCTCCTGCCCTGGGGCCGTGCGGTGGCAGTGCCAGCCCTGCCGTGGGTGAGCCCGGTGCCAGCCAGCGCCTCATCCCGCTGCCCTTGCTCCAGAACAGGGAAGCAGGAGCAGCTGCCGGGGTCCTGCAGGCAGCCCCCCTCGGGAATGTCACTGGCATGCACAGCTGTGTCACTGCTGAGGGACCCTCCCTAAGCACCGAGGCGGGCTGGCAGTGACCTCGTGCAGCATGCCAGGTCACTGTGGCACGCTGGGCACTTGTCACCCCAGCCCAGTTGGTCCCACGCCCACATCTGCCCCCAGCTCTACCTCAAGTACCGAGGCAAGCCACCGCCCCACGTGAGGGCTGTGCTGGGGGGCACCCAGACCCACAGCACCACTGCCAGGGATGAGGGGAATGAGGGGGATGACGGGCACAAGGAGGATGAGGGGATCAGCCCCAGCCAGAGACCCTCCGAGTCCCTTGTCAGCCAGGGTGGGCCAAGACACCAGGGCTGAGACCCACTTCGGTGGGGTGGGACCAGAGGGGACGAGCTGGTGCCCAGAGTGCCACCACAGTGCCCACCACCCCCACGACACCCGGGGACGCCAGGGCAGGGCTGGGGCAGGCAGGAGGATACAGGAGGGTGGTGCGGGGGGGAGATGGTGCAGCACAGAGGGGGCGCGGGGGGAGGTGTCACGTCGCACCCCGAGATGAAAGCAGGTTGTGGTGACGGACGGATCTGGAGCACGGAGCGTGCGGGGAGCAGCCAGTGCTGCCGCAGCACCCACCGCCCTGAGACCCCCGGCACGGGGGGATGGGGCACAGGGGGGCTGCCGGCGGTGGGGGAAGGGGTGAGCATGGCAGAGCATGGCACAGAGGGGGCAGGGCATTGCTGGGGGCACAGGCGTGGGCTGGCCACCGTGCACAGACAAGGGCTGGCAGCTCCACACGCTGCCTGTAGCCTTGGCCACCGTGGAGCCACCCACGCCACTGCCACTGCTGTCCCCACACTGCCCTCATTCCACTGTGCCAGGCCCCTTTCCCACCCCCTCCTCAGGGACCCTTGACCACCCCCTGGACCGCCGCAGGAGAGCCCTGCTGTCCCTGTGCCATCAGTTCCCAGTCCCCGGGCCCAGCCCCAACTGCCCACTGAGGCCTCTCTGGCACAGCAGCGTCCCCAGCTCACACCAGTGCCCCCATCACCCCCAGTGCCCCTCAGCTCACCCCCAGCGCTCACACCGGTGCCCCCAGCTCACACCAAGCATCCCCGGAGGCTCTGCCCCTCCGTGCCCCAGCCCGTGCCGAAGTGCCAGCGTGGCACCAGCCCCGGTGACACCGGGGCCATCGCCCGCGCCCCGGCCAGCCGCTGCAGCGTGGCGGCACAGCCAGCATCGGCCGGCGGTGGCCGAGCTGGCGCGGTGGCCGGAGGTTTCCTGCCAGACAACAAACAGGCTCCCGCGCTGGGCAGAAACGCAGCGTCAGCGCCGGGGGGGCCACCACCATCCCGGGGACCCCCGCCCACCCCGCGCCGCAGCCCCCCGGCTCGGCCACCTCGGCAGGCGGCGGCCGCGGCGCCGCTCCCGGCACACAAAGCGGCGCGGCCGTTCGGGGGGCTCGCAGCCCCCCCAGCCCCGCCGGCTGCCGCGGGGACAGCTGTGACCCCGGCAGGACAAAGGGACCCCGGCCCGGCGGGGGCTGCCGGGGGCACCTGTTGGGGCCGGGGCGGCTGCCGGGCCCGGCCTTTGTGCCGGGGCTGCCGCATTGTGCGGCGCGGCGGGGCCGGGGGGCCCTCGCCGCCCCCCGCTTTTGTCTGCGCCGCCGAGCCCCCGGTACCCGCCCTGCCCGCGCCCACCCTGCCGGCGGGTGCCCCGACGGGACCCCGCTTTGTCAGGGCTGGGCTCGGCGACCGTCCCTCCGGTGACACCGACCCGCGACTACCGGCCGGAGGCGGTGGTGGGGTGGGCATCGCCCCCCGCCGGGAAATGTCCCGCGGGGGGTTCGCCACGGCCCCCCAGCCTTGCCCCTGCCCAGGACGGTGCCGGGGTCCCACCGACCGCCCCCCCGGCCAGGACGAGCTGCGGTGCCACCGAGCCACCGCCCCGGGAGGGAGCGGGAGAGCCGCGGAGGCCGCGATGGGCGGGCGGAGGGCCAGGGATGCTCCACCAGAGGCAGAGCGCGGGATGCTGCCGGCGGGAGGCCGGTCCTCGTCTCCGCGGGCACCTTGGCACGGCCCGGCCAGGCACGGGAGCGGCGCGGCCACGCCCGAACGAGCGAGGGGCGTTGCGGCGGGTCTCGGTGCGGGCTCCGGGCACCGCAGAGGGTCCCAGCCCCGCTCCCCGGTCCCCGTTCCTCCCCGGCGCTGCCCCCCGGGTCATTGCGGCAGGAGGCCGGGGCAGCGGGCACCGAGCCGGAGGTGCTGCCAGCCGGGGGAACCTGGCCGGGGGTCCCCGGCGGAGAGCGGGGCCGTCCCGCGGTGCGGGGCGCCGGGCTGGGCGCAGCCCCGGTGCGGGCCGGGCCCGGGCGAGGCGCGGGGCGGTGCTGCTGCGGCGGGTCCCGGTGCGGGGTCCGGGGGACGCGGGGGGTCCCAGTGTGAGGTCCGGGGGGCGCGGGGGGGTCTCGGCCCCGCTGGCCCGCGGCGGCCCCGCAGACAAAGCCCGGGGCCGCCCAGCACAAAGGATGCTCCGAGCCGGGGCGGGGCCGCCCGGGAGCCCCGGCGGAACAATGGGCCGGGCCCGGCGGGACCCCCGCCACCCCCCGCCCGCCGCGCCCCCGCCGCCCCGCGGTCCCCGCTCCGCCGCGCCCCGCGCACCTGCTGCTCCGCTCCCGGTCGCGACACGGCGCCGACGAGGGAGCCTTGCCCGCTCGGGGCGGAGCAGCCGTCCCCGGCGCCACACCCCACCGAGGCGAGCCCCTCGCGCTGTCGCGACACCATCGCCCTGTCGCGACAGGTGACTCGCCATCGGCGGGCGGCGGCCACACACAACCTTTCTGCCCCGCGATACCCCGGCCAGGGGTGCCGCGATACTGCCCTCCGTCCTCGCCTACAGCAACACACGCGCATGTCGAGATACACGCACCTGTCGCGATCGTCCCGCCCGCCGCGGTAACGAGTCAGGTCCCGCCGGTGCGGGAAGCCCCGCACCCATCCCGGCCCGGCCCCCCGGCCCCGCCCGGCCCCGCGGTACCTCCCGCTCCCGGTGCCGCTCCCGGTGCCGCTCCCGGTGCCGCTCCGGCCGCGATCGCCGCTCACCCCAACCTGCGCCGCGGGGGCGGGGCCTCGCCCCCCTCGGCCAATCGCGGCTCTCTCTGGCCGGCGGGGGCGGGGCCGAGCCCCCAGCAGGGTGGGCTGCGCGCGGCATGACTGACAGGCGGAGGGGGCGTGGCTCGATCCCGCGGCCCCGCCCCCCGCTCCCCGCACGCGCCGTTGCCGTGGTGACGGAGCGCGCGGGGCGACCCCGGTGACCCCCCCCGGGAGCCCCCCGGGAGCCCCCCGGGACCCCACACGGCCCCTGCCCACAGCCCATCGCCCCCGGAGCGACCTCCCCCAGGGCATCGCCCCGGAGCCCCCCATGGCACCCGGTGGCCCCCCCATAGTCCCCTGAACAGCCCCCCATAGTAGCCCACGGCAACCCCCACCACAGATCCCTCCTATGGCACCTAACGGTCCCCCATGGCCCCTCGACATCCCCAGAGCATCACATCGCTCCCCGTGGCCCCCCCCCGACATCCCCATGTGCCCCTCCCAGCACAGCCCAGTAACACCCAGGGGTTCCCAGTGCAGCCTTCACAGCCCAGTTGTACCCAACACAGTCCAGTAACACCCAGTAGTGCCCAGCACAGCCTGGCAGACCCCTCAGCACTCAGCACAGCCCAGCTACAGCCAGTGATGACCAGTAACATCCAGGATTTCCCACTAGCACCCAGCAGTGCCCAGCACAGCCCATCTCGGCAGCCTCGGGCTCCCCATGCTGGGGACGGGACACAGGACACGCTGGTGCTGTTCCCACCCTGTCCCCTGTGAGCAGCCCCAGGGACTGGTGGCACCGGGCACGTGGTGTGCTGGATGTGGCCCTTGGCACCCGTGGGGTCGGAGCTGGTGCAGCGCTGGGGACACGAGGCTGAGGGACCTGCTGCCCCATCCCAATCCCTGTCCCACCCCATCCCTGCTGTGCCACCCTGTCCTCGGGCACTGCCCAGCTCTGCCAGGTCCTGTCCCCTGAGCACTTTGGTGGCTCCTGGGCTGGGCTGTCTCCCCTGAATTAGAGGGCACTGGGCACACACGTTCAGCTCTCGTCTGCCAGGAACCCCGGGCCCTTCCCACAGAGCTGCCCCAGCCCGTGGCACTGCCAGGGGCTCTTCCTACCTTGGGGCAGGATGTGAAATTTGTCCTTGTCAGGTCCCTGCTGGTTCCTTCTCCAGCCAGGCTCCGTCCCAGAGCAGCAGCACCCATGGGCATAGGGACTGGTCCTTGAATGTTTGGTCATCATAGAGTCACAGATTTGGATGGGAAGAGACCTCAGAGCTCATCCCATTTCTCCTCCTGCCATGGGCAGGGACACCTCCCACCAGCCCAGGTTGCTCCAAGCCCCGTCCAACCTGGCCTTGGACACTTCCAGGGATCCAGGGGCAGCCACAGCTGCTCTGGGCAGCCTGTGCCAGGGCCTCCACTCTCCCAGCAAAGAATTCCTTCCCAGTCTCCCATCTCTCCCTGCCCTCTGGCAGTGGGAAGCCATTCCCTGTGTCCTGTCCCTCCATACCTTGTCCCCAGTCCCTCTCCAGCTCTCCTGGAGCCCCTTTAGGCTCTGGAAGGGGCTCCAAGGTCTCCCTGGAGCCTTCCCTTCCCCAGCTGAGCCCCCCCAGCTCTCCCAGCCTGGCTCCAGAGCAGAGGGGCTCCAGCCCTGGCAGCATCTCCACGGCCTCCTCTGGACTCTCTGCAGCAGCTCCACGTCCTTGTGCTGCTGTTGGGAACCTCGTTAAGATCTGATGATTAGAGCTGCCTGTGCCCAAATTCAGGTGCAAACAAGACCCATGTGCTGAAATCAACAGTATGGATTTTATTTAACAATAAATATAAAGCAGAGAGATAGAAAGAAATAGAAAAGGGGGGAGAGAGAGAGGGAAAGAGAGAGAGAGTCCCACCCATAGATCCAGCCATGTCCCCTTGGTTCTTCTTCACCCTGGGCTTCTCGGTGGTGGGATGGAGGCCCCAGTTCATAGCTCTGTGCAGAAGGTGGGTCTGGCTGGATAATCCACAAAGCCCACCCTCGACTTTCTAATCTCACTGTTTATGCACTGTTTGTTAGCAAACAAAGGAATTAGTGTTCATTGGCTACAACTTACATAGTTCTCTTATTAATTAGTATTCTATCTTTTATTGGTTAAATGATTCTCTCTCTTTTCATGCTAATTACAATGAATGCTCAGTCTCTCTCTTCCTTTGGGTTGGTGGGTTTCTTGGGTTGGTGGTCCATGAGTTGCTGGTCATGATCTGCCCCTGCTGGATTTACCTTTTACTCAGCTGGAGCTGATTTCTGCACAATTGCTGAGCTGGTTTTAGTGGTTTCTTCCTTATCTTGGGGGTTCTGCCAAATGTCCTTGTGGCCATAAATTCTGTGTTCTTTGTATCCACTCTCAGCGACACATCCTTCTTCCCAAGCTTTGTTAACTTCCTTCTAGACCTGAGACCACTGAATTCACCTTCCCAGCACCCGGACCACAGAACTGTGCTCTTTAATTCCCAACAGACCCCCGAGCTGGAGGCAGCTCTGCAGGGGGGTCTCAGCTGAGGGGGCAGAGGGGCAGATCCCCCCTCCCCTGCTGCCCACACTGTGGGATCAGCCCGGGGCACGGGGGGTTTTTGGGACAGGTCAGATCGAGCCTCTCACTCACCAGCACCCTGAGTCCTTCTCCTCAGGGCTGCTCTCCGTCCGCTCATCCCCAGCCTGGACTGATCCTGGGGATTGCCCCTCCCTGGTGCAGCACCAGCACTTGGCCTTGTCCTTTGACAGCCCTGTGGCACCTGCTCACACCACCCCCTGCAGGTCCCCGAGCCACTGTCACCCCCGTCACACCCACCACTGCCCACCCCCTGTCCCCCCACCAACCCCAGGGGGTCCCCTGGGTCGTGCTCCAGCCCCCAACACCTTTGGGGCCGGCACAGGGACTGGGGGTCCCCAGGAGTCCCACCATTCCCCTGGCACAGGGACTGGGGGTCCCCAGGAGTCCCACCATTGCCCTGGCACAGGGACGGGGGGTCCCCAGGAGTCCCACCATTCCCCTGGCACAGGGACGGGGGGTCCCCAGGAGTCCCACCATTGCCCTGGCACAGGGACTGGGGGTCCCCAGGAGTCCCACCATTGCCCTGGCACAGGGATGGGGGGTCCCCAGGAGTCCCACCACTGCCCTGGTGCTGCCCGGCTGGAGGGGAAGCTGAGGCAGGAGCTGTGTGGGGCAGTTTCCTGACCCACAGCTCAGGGGGCAGAAATGGGGAGTCCCACTGGGCTGGGGCCTCTGCACCCCCACACCTCGGCCCAGGGCTGCACAAGCAAAGCCCCCAGTGCCCCGGGGAGCTGGGCTCGGCCCACAGCCCTCACACCCAGAACTGGGACTCCACTGCCCCAAGACCCCATCAGGACCTTGTCAGGACCTCGTCATGTCTGGGCTGGAACCCCACTGTTCACCCACACTCCACCGTCCCCTGGACCCCACCACCTGCTGAGACCTAAGTGCCCACTGGGACCCCACCATCTGCCAGGACCCCATCCACTGCCCACCAGGACCCCAGTTCCCACTGGAACTGCGCCATTGCCTGGATCCCACCACCCACTGGGACCCCACTGCCCTCCAGGACCCCAGTCACCTGGACCCCACCACCTGCCAGGGCTCCACCACCATCTGGATCCCACCACTGGTGCGGGGATCCTCCCACCCGCTGGGACCCCTTTGTCCTCTGGGACCCCACCACGAGCACTGGGACCCCACTATTTGTGCTGGGATCCTACCACTCATTAGGACCACAGTCACCAGGATCCAAGCACCAGTCTTGGAACCCCACCACTGCCTGAACCCCACCCCCCTTGGGAGCCCACCACCTGTACTAGTAGCCCCCTGCCCACTGGGACCACTCCTTCTGGGATCCTACCACCCCTTGGGACCCATCATCTGCTGGGATCACACCATCACCTGGCCTTCACCATCTGCACTAGGATCCCACTGCTCTCCAGGGCCATGGCAATAGTGCTGGGATCTCACCACCATTGGGATCCCACCATCACTGGGACCCCACTGCCCACCAGGACCCCAAAGCCACCACAATCCCAGCACCTGCCAGGGCCCCACCATCATCTGGATCCCACCAGCACTGCGGGGATCCCCCCCATCCCAGGGTCCCCCCACCCTGCCACTCACAGACCACACGACCACACGTAAGGGTTTTTTTTTTTTTCCTCTTTTTTTTTTCCTCCTCTTTTTTTTCCTCTTTTTTTTTTTGCACAAAACAGGACATTTATTCAAGTGTTCTCCAGCACAAGTACATTAGAAAGGAGCTTGTCTGTATTATACTCTTCTGGGCACCAAAGAAAAAGAAAAGGAGGATGGGATGGAAGCGGGACGGACAGACTTTCTACATCTGCTGCACGCATTGACCTTTATTAGTTCAGAACAGCTATGTCACGAGCAATACTCACACAGATACAACAGCGCCGGGCGCCCGCGGCACCTCCGGCCGTGAAATGCACAGTTCAGCGGCAATAAATAGAGAAGCGACCCTAAAAAAACAAACCAACAAAAAAACAGGGGCAACGAACCGAGAGAGAAGTAGAAAATAAACCGGGGGGGGGGGGTTGGTGGGTGGGGTTTTGGGCCTGGGGGGGGCGGGAGAAGGGGAGGGAGAGCAGCCGGGGCGGCCGCGGCGGCGCCGGGAATGTGGCGGCGGAGCCAAATCAAAGGGAGGAAGGAGGGTACCAGCTCTACGCGCGTATTCCTTGGGATGATGAGTACATGATTCCCACAAATAGTTAAGCGTCAGCTACTTCAATGTCTAGGCTAAAACACATGAAATCTCTCGTTTAGTTTTCAAGTACAAAGTTAAAATGCCTTTTTCTTTTTTGTTTTTTTTTTTTAATAATAATATATAAGAGTAAAATAATAGTGCTCTTTGAAACTCCACTACGAGAAACAAAACAGTCATTGTCCAGACAGCAGACTTAATTTAACAATATATATTTTTAATAAAATGTTTTAGCACCGTGTTTGTCCCCACTCCCTCGGCGGATCTTAAGGAATTTAGGCCTTTCTGTGTTGTTTTGAGTTTTCATCTAGGGCTGTGCAACAGAATTTGTCTGGTTGTTTTTAAAAAAAGACGTGAGTCGGGTACATTAAAAACTGAACGCCTTTTGCCCCAGGCATCCCCACGGTCCCCACCGGGTCCCCACCGCCGCTGGCACCCGTTCCCGGGGGAACCCGCTTCCCGCCGGCACCGGCACCGGCGCCGGCCTGCCTGGGATGTGCCAACGCCGCGCCGGGCCGGCCCCTCGCCGCGGCACCCGCTGGGACCCAGCACCCCCCCAAAGGTGCAGCAGGGCCGAGAGGGTCCCAGGAAGCGCCGCAGGGCCGGGCCGGGGGGTCCGCCGGGACCCCCAAACCTGGCACGTGGCCACGCAGAACCCACCGACGGCACCACAGGACGGTGCAGCACCAGCACCCAGAGCTGCAGGGCCACAAAGGACCAGCACCCAGAGCTGTGGGTCACACAGGACCAGCACCCAGTGCCACAGGGCCGTGCAGGACCTGCCAACAATGTTGCAGGGCCGTGCAGGACCACCATCCAGCACCTCAAGGCCATGCAGGATCGGCACCCAGCACCTCAAGGCCGTGCAGGATCAGCACCCAGTGCCACAGGGCCGTGCAGGATCAGCACCCAGTGCCACAGGGCCGTGCAGGACCCGCAAACGATGCTGCGGGGCCGTGCAGGACCTGCAAACAGCACTGCAGGGCCGTGCAGCACTTGCACCTGGGGCTGTGGGGCCGGGCAGGACCCACAGCCAGTGCCACGGAGCCGTGCAGGACCTGCAAGCAGTGCTGCAGGGCCAAGCGAGACCCACGTGGTGCTGCAGGGCCGTGCAGAACCCGCAGTGCCCACGGCAGCCCCGCAAACAGGGCTGTGGGGCCGTGCGAGGCTCACACCGCACCGGGCAGGACCTGTGCCCCGTGCAGTGGGCCTGTGCCACCCGGCCCCGGCACTGCAGGATCCGGCCCCGGGAGCGAGCCTGAGCCCAGAGCCCGGCTCAGAGCCCGGGGCCGTCCCATCCCGCCGCCTTCACCCCCTGGCAAAGCTGGGCCCTGCGGTGCCCCGACCGCGGCCCCCGCGCCGGCTCAGCTCCCCGCACCCGCCGCACCCACAGAGGGGCCCCCGGGCCCCCGGTAGCACCAGGCGGGGTGGGGAGGTGGGGGGGCCCCAGGGCCGCCCCCCGCCTGCCTCGCCGCCGTCGGTCCCAGCACCTCTGAGCACCCCGGGCCGCGGGCACGGCTCGCTGCCATAGCCAGCACCCGGCAGCGAGCGCCGCGGCCCCGCACCTTTCACAGTTAGAGAAGAGACGGCGACGGGCCGAGACCCCCCGGGAGCCTCCCCATGCCGTAGCACCAGTCCCTGCCCCACCGGGTCCAGCCGCCCTGCCGGCACCGCGGCCGCACCGGGCCGGACCCCACGGCACCACAGCTGCCAGACCAGTAGCACCATCCACCGCACTGCACTGCCAGCACCTGCCCGCGCCCTGCCCGCTCGCACCACGGCTCCTGCCACCGCGGCTCCCGGCACCGCCACGGCCAACGGGCACCCGTCACCCCCCGGCGGGGCACGGGGCCGCCCCACGGGGGCACCGGGGGGACGCGCTCGCTCCGAACCGCGCGTGGGCAGAGGAGCGGCGCCCCGGCGCCCGCGGTGACACCGCCGGGCCCCGTCCCGGCTCGCCGGGGCATCGCCCTCCTGCCGCCAGCCCGGCCCCGCGGATGTAGCACCAGGGTCCGGGGCCCGCAGCCATCCCTGTGCCATGCCAGAAGCGCCCCGGCCGCGCTCCAGCACCGGCACCGCTCTGTCCCCCCTGCCCTGCCGGCGTCCCCGCCGCCGCCCGCGGCGAGAGCCCGTTGGCAGCACCCGTGCCCCGCGCCGCCCCGGCGGGCAGCCCCCGCGGGAAGGGGCAGGGCCGGGGGCAGGACCCCCCGCTGCCACCGGGGGACACCCGGCACCGGCTCCGCCGGACGCCACGTACGCTGAAGAGCACCAGTACGCTGTGGGAGCGTGGGGCGGCGGCGCCGGCGGGGCAGGGGGGCACCGCCGAGGCGCTTCCGTTTGGGACAGAAAAAGGTTATTGCATGACTCGGGATGGAGACGCTTCCGCCCGGCCGCCCCGGCCCTGCCGCTCGCTCGGAAAGGCCCGGCACGTAAGGCAACGTGGAAGCTGATGTCTCGACTCACCCCGCTGTGTAAAGCACCATTATGAAGTCAGGTTGTACAGTAGTAACAGTACCTTTTATATATATATATATCTATATCTCATATCTATCATATATATATAAACTGTAAACAAGAGGTAACAGCGGCTTCTAAGATCTGCTCTCTTCAAGGTTTCCATGTGGTAGGCACCCAAAATACTGTAGAAAAGGTGTGTGTGTGGTGTGTGTGTTCCCGGCCTCCCTGCCAGGCGGGTTGGCTCCATGTCACCGGAGAGCGGTGCTGGTGGAACAGAGCGAGGCGCAGCCGCCGGGCGCTGGAGCCGCCGGGCGCTGGAGCCGCCGGGCGCTGGAGCCGCCGGGCGGGCGCTGCCAGGGCCGGGCCGGCGGGCGCTGGGCGCGGACGGAGCGGGTCTCGGAGCAGAGCGGGTCTCCTTCGCCTCCGCCTCCCTCCCGGCTGGGCTTTCCCGCTGCCGTTTCCCCTCCTCCGAGAGCGGCGCTGGCGACGGCGGTCTCGTCTCGCCCGCTGCTCCGAGAAGCGGAAACCAAACCGACAGGAAAACCCAGCCAGAAAAGAGCGGAAAATTAAAAGGTTACCCAAAAAAAACGGTTTTGGTTTTTTGTTTCTTTTCTTTTTCTTCTTCTTCTTTTTTTCCTTTTTTTTTTTTCCGTTTCGTTTTTGTTTCCTTTTGACTTTTTTTTTTTTTTTGTTGTTTCTTTGCTTTTTTGTGGTTTTTGTTTGTTTTTCAATAGGCTAAAGCTGACCCTTGGAAATTCAGGAGAGGACACCGACCCCTTTCGCTCGGGGAGACGTGTGCTGGGTTCCCGTCGGGCTGCGAAATCCCGTCTCTCTTCTGGGTGCTGACTCTTCTCTCATTCCGTGTGTTCACTTCTCTTGGCGTGGATGGGTTTGTTTCCGACTCGCTCCGTGTCACCAGTTCCTGCCCGTCTCTAAACGCAGGCAAAGTATTCCTTCAGGGGCGCGAAGAGGTGGCGGATCACCGGCACGCTCCAGGACCTGCCGAGCAGTCTCTGCCGGGCCAGGCGGCTCATGTTGGACACGTCCGTGTAGTGCACCGGGAAGCCAAAGACCCTGCGGGACACGGGAGGGGACAGGAAGGGTCAGGGCTGCGGGTGGGACACGGCGCTGCAGCCCCAGAGCCCCCCGGAGCCCCCGGTACCTCTCCATCTCTGTGCACCACAGGATGTCCTCCTTCTCGTTCATGAACACGGGGAAGTGCTGGTCCTTGCCCTGCTTGATGGAGTTGGAGCGAGTGGTGATGGTTCGCACTTTGCTGAACTGCAAGAGGCACGGGCTGGTCACGGTGGGGGTGGGATGAAGCCCTCTGGCACGCTGGAGCCCCCCCAACACCGGGTGCCCACAGGCACAGGCTCATCACACTGAGAGGTGGGACAGAGCCCCCGACCCACTGACTGGGCGCTCACAAGCAGGCAACTCCCACCACCCTACAGTGCCACCACTGTGTCCCTCCTCCACCCCCAGGGATCCCCCTGCACCCCCAGGAGCCTGGGACCACCAGGGACCACACCCTGTCCCCTTGGTCCCCCTGCCCCCACCCCCCCATTGCCCACCCCCAGCTGACCTTTGCTATCCTGCCGTGCTCCAGGCACTCCTGCAGCTCCAGCTTATCGTTGACGGTGGAGGCGAGCGGCCTGAGAGGGGAGAGATGGTGGGCAGAGGGTGGCAGTGTCCCCAGACTGTCCCCCCGTGGGTGCAGGGCAGGTCTCCAGATGGGGTTTGTGGGGGGCACAGGGTGGCCACGGCTGTTTTGGGGGGGCTGTGACAGGCAATGGCAAGAAGCAGCTGATTCCCATGGGGGCTGGTCTGTGGCCACCAGCCGTGGGCCACCACAGCCACCATCTAGGAGGGACACCAAGGGCAGCTTAGTGCCAGCCCTCCAGTATGAGGGAGAAGGGACACAACCAGTCCCCTCCAAGGGGGCACCACGCTGGATTTTTGGGGTGTGCCATCCCTTCTTTGTGAGACTCTTGCTCTCCCAGCACTGACCAGCGTCAAGGGACCCCCAGGGCCATGTCAGGGGTGGGGGAAGACCCAGAGGTGCAGCCTGCCCACCCTCCCGGAGCTGGGCCGAGGGCTCAGCTTTGGGGGGCTCTCACCAACCTGTTCATCCCGGGCAGGTTCCCCCAGAAGTACCGTGCCCGGTGCGCTGCAGACACTTCTTTGGCATCAATCATGACGGGGTTGGACTGCAGGAGGGGGAGCGGGAGGTCAGTGGGGCTCAGCAGCCCCTCGTGGTGAGGGCAGGACCCCGGGGGGCCCAGGGGCTGGATGGGGGTGACCCCAGGCACGTACTGACCTCCAGGAAGCGCGAGATGTCCCTCTTGTCGCTCACCCCCATGGCCACCACGTTCTCGAAGAGCCAGAAGAAGGGCCGGTCGTCGCCCTCCTTGGGCCGGGCTTCGTGGAGCAGGCGGTAGAACTCGAAGAAGAGGCGCCCAGTGCCCTCTGAGAGGAGAGAGGAGGGGGCCAGGGTCAGGGTGGGGGGCCCGTGTCAGCCCTAGGGGGCCGGCAGTGGGGTCGAGCCCCAGCCCCGTGGACACATTCCTACCATAGAGCCCCTTCCTGGCTGGGTTGACGATGGAGAGGTCGTTGCAGGGGCTCCCCCCGATCACCAGGTCGAAGGGGCCCCACTCCTGTATCTGCAAGAGGGAGAGGAGACCCCCGGTGAGCCGGGCACTGCCATGGCCTGGGGGACACAGGGGTGGTGGTGGCCAAGCTCCCGGTGGGATCAGAGAATCACGGAATGTCCTGAGCGGGAAGGGACTCACAAGGATCATCAGTCCAAGTCCTGGCCCTGCACAGACATGCCATCAATCCCACCCTGTCCCTCAGAGCATTGTCCCTGAGCTTTGGTGCTGTGCCCACTGACCTGGGGAGCCTTTTCAGTGCCCAGACACCCTCTGGGGGAAGAGCCTTTTCCTGAGATCCAACCTGACCCTGCCCTGGCACAGCTCCAGCCGTTCCCCTCAAGTCCTGCCACTGGTCACTGAGAGCAGAGGTCGGTGCTGCCCCTCAGGAGGGAGCTGCAGGTCCCTGAGGTCTGTCCTCAGCGTCCTGAGGATGAGGGACCAGCCTCATGTGGAGACAGGGGCGTCTGGGGGTCCCGGGGGTCAGGACAGGACGTACGTGTTTCTGGGTGACGTTGCGGACGTCCCCGACGTACATGATCTTGCCCTGGTGCCTCACCATGCCCACGGTGATGGAGTCCTCGCACACCTCGGAGGCGATATACCTGTCCACCTGGATGCCCAGGTCCTTCAGCACCAGCAGCCCTGTGGGAGCAGCAGGGGGTGGGTGACAGGGATGGACGACGGGCCCCACCCGTCCCACCATCCCTGGGCCATCCCCCTTCCCTGGATCCCCACTAGTGTGGACCCCCCGGGGCACAGCAGACAGGAGGGGCTGCCCACGGGGATACCCACCCGGAGTGTCCCACAGACATGTCCACCTCCCCTGCCCCCAGGCTGGCTGGCTGTGGGGTGCAGGCAGGCTGCTCCCCCGTCCCCCAATCCCAAACACACCCCAGGAGTGTGCCAGGGACCCCCCACCCACCTGTGGCGATGCCGTCGAAGAGCGAGAGCACCCGGATGGGCTTCCTCTTCTCGGCCGGCACGGGCGGGTACACCTTCGGTGGGTCCTGAGAGCCACAGGGGGGTCAGGGGGCTGGGGGGCGGCAGGGAGGGGGCTGGGGGAAGGGAGGGGGTCACTCACAAACTCCTGGTCGTGGTTGTTGGCGAAGAACATCTGGAGGCGCGAGGGCCAGTCCTCCCGCCGCCGCAGCAGCCCGTACACGCCCTTGTGGCCGCACATGTAGCAGTTCCAGGGGTCCTCCTTGATGGCCGCCTGCGCCGCCCCCGGGCCCACCAGCAGGTCCACGCACTCCACGCAGAAGCACCTGGCACGGGGGGAGCCGGGGTCAGTGGTGGGGCTCGTGCCAGGGCGGTGGCACCACCACGATCTACCCAGCTCCGTGCCAGGACTGGCATCCATCACCGAAACCCCACTGCAGGGCTGGGGCATCACCAGCACTTCCCAGCTCCGTGCTGGGACTGCCAGAGCTTCTCCCAGCCCTACAGCAGGGCCAGGGCACCACCAAACCTTCCCCAGCCTCATGCCAGGACCGGGGCACCAACAGAACCTCCCCAGCCCCAAACCAGGACTCGCATCACCCAATTCCCATGGCTGGACTGGCATCACCAAAACCCCACACAGGGCTGAGGCACCACCAAAACCTCCCCAGTCTCAAACCAGGACTGGCATCACCCAATTCCCATGGCTGGACTGGCACCACCAAAACCTCCCCAGTCCCACACCTGGTCTGGCATCACCCAAAACCCCACAGCAGGACCACCAAAACTGAAACCTCCCCATCTCTATGCCAAGACTGCGACATCACCAAAATCTGCCAGTCCCACACCAGGACTGGTATCACCAAATTCCATGCCAGGACTGGGGCATCACCAAAACTTCCCTCAACCCCACAAACCAGGACCAGGGCACCACCAACACCTCCTCAGCCCCATGCCAGGACTGGGGCATCATCAGAACTTCTCAGCTCTGTGCTGGTACTGGGGCATGGCCAAAACTCCCCTCTAGTCCCACGCTGGGACCAAGGCATCACCGAAACCTCCCAGCCCCACACCTGCACTGGCAGCACCAAAACCCTATGGCAAAACCTTGGCATCATTGAAACCTCTCCAGCCCCACGCTGGGACTGCAGCATCACCCAAACACCCCAGTCCCAAACCAGCACTGGCATCACCAAAAGACCATGGCAGGCCTGTGGCACCACCAAAACCTCCCCACGCTCATACTGGGACACCACAAAGCATCCCAGCCTCAAACCAGGACTGGTATCCCTGAATTTCCACACCAGGCCTGTGGCACCACCAAAACCTCTCCACGCTCACACCAAGACTGTGGCATCACTGAAACTCCCCAGTCCCTTACTGAGACTGGGACATCACCAAAACACCCCAGGACTGACACCACCAAAACCTCCCCAGCCTCGTGCCTGACACAACTGGGGCACCAGTGAGAGCTCTCCAGCTCCACACCAGGACCGTGGCACCCCTGAACCCTCCCCGGCTCCACACCAGGACCGTGGCACCCCTGAGCCCTCCCCGGCTCCACACCAGGACCGTGGCACCCCTGAGCCCTCCCCGGCTCCACACCAGGACTGGTGTGGCACCAGTTGTCACCCCCAAACCCCCCAGCCCCCGCACCTGCAGCAGTTGTTGTTCCCACACATGAGGACCTCGCGGCCGCCGCAGCAGATGGTGCAGTAGGACTGGTACCCGTCGTCGTCGTACTGGTACGCGCACTCCAGGAAGCAGTTCTGGGGACAGCCGGGGTGTCACCACAGCCCTGGGGGCTCCAGGGACCCCACGGACCCCGGGCCGGGGCTGGGCACCTCACGAGACCCCCGGGCAGGGGTGGGGGGCCTGGCACCGGGCCGTACCTTGCAGTTTTGGCACATCCCCCCGATGAACAGAGGGTGCTCCAGGGTCACGTTGAGGCTCCCGCAGGAGATGCAGATGTCTGAGGGGGGCAGGAGGAGTGATGTCACCCCCAGCACCCCACACTGGGACAGCCCGGTGTGGGGGACATCCTGATCCCGACCCCCCGTCACCCCCTGTACGTGCTACCCCATGTCAGGGTCACGCTGGAGCTGGGAACAAACCCTGGGGACAGTAGGAATGGCTCCCACTGTCCTCCCCTTCCCCATCCTGCACCCCAACAGCCCCAGCCCCAGGCAGCGTCCTGGGGTCCCTGCCACCACCCAGGGCGGGCCACCACACTGTCACAGCTGCTGTCCCTGCTGCCAGCCAGGCCGAGGGGTGGGACAAGTTCACACTCAACCCCTTGGACCCCCCTTCTCCGAGCCCCCTCTGCTCTGCTCTGCTCTGGGGTGCCCAGGCAGGGAGACACCCTCAGCCCAACCCACCCCGGGGTCAGGAGGTGCCCCAGCCCCACACTCACCTTCGATGTTCCTGCACTTCTGCCGGACCTCGTACACCAACCGCTCTGGGGGGAGAGGGGGGTCAGGGGGTGAAGGGAAGGGACCCCCAGGAGCAGCTCCCAGCCCCCCAGCCCCCCCCTCCCACTGAACACGGCCAAGCCAAGCCCCGCAGAGGGGGGTGGGCCCCGGAGCACCCCCAGCCCGGTACCTCGTGTGCGCTCGTCGATGATCTCCTTCACCTTGGGCTTCTCCTGGGTTGTGCTTTTGCGGGGTTTTTTGGCGGGCGGGGGCGGGGCGTAGGCGGCGGCCTCGGGCTCGACCCACATCTCCGTGTAAACTTCTTTGTAGGGGTTCCGCTCCTCTGCGGGGCCGGGGGGGCCATCAGGGGGGTCCCCTCAGCAGGGTCCCACCAGTAGGGCCCCGGCCCCACAGCCCTTCCTCTGCCCAGGCCCAGCCCATCCTGGGGATGTATCCCCCAGAAGCCCTGGGCAGGTCCTCACCCCACAGCCCCCCCTCACCTTCGGGGGGCTCCAGCCCCTTGGGGCCCGAGGGCTGGAAGCCGCCCAGGGCCCACTCGATCATCTGCTTGTTCTGGATCTCCACCACCTTGGACGTGTCCGTCTCGTCGTTCTCGGGGCACGCAGGGAAGATCTTCCCGGCCCGGCTGCTGGCCACCTGCCCGGGGGTCCACGTGTCACCCACTCACAGCCCCTCCCAGCTCCTCCTGCACTGCCCAGCCAGGGACCCCCAGCTCCCCCGGTGTCCCCCCCCCAGCAGTGCCAGGGGCCAGTGCCCCCCGCAGTGTCCCCTCACCCTGGCAGTGCCAGGGGCCATTGCCCCCCGCAGTGTCCCCTCATCCTGGCAGTGCCAGGGGCCATTGCCCCCCGCAGTGTCCCCTCACCCTGGCAGTGCCAGGGGCCAGTGCCCCCCGCAGTGTCCCCTCACCCTGGCAGTGCCAGGGGCCAGTGCCCCCCGCGGTGTCCCCCCCGCTGTCCCCGCTCACCTGCAGCACCTCGTAGATGGCCTTGCGGTACATGGGCTGTTTGTTGTAGGTGGCCTGGTGGAAGGCGCTGGCGAAGGAGCTCAGGGGGAGCAGCTTCTCCACACACACCTGGGGACAGGACGCGGCCGTGGGGACACGCGGGGACACGCGGGGAGGGGACCGCGCCGCCCCCCGGCTCCCCGGGGGCCACTTACCACCGAGAACTTGCCGTCCCCGAACCACATGACCCAGCGGGTGCCCTCGGCCGCGCGGCTCCGGCCCGTCATCCACCAGGACACGATGCGCCCGGGCCACCAGGAGAACCCGCGCAGCTTCCCCCACACCAGCTCCCCGATGCCGAACCCGCGCCCGTCCTGGGGGACACGCGGGGCTCAGGGGGGGCACACGGGGGTCTGCGCCCCGCTGCCCCCCCGCCCTGCCCGGCCCTGCCCTCACCTCGTACTCGGGCTCGTCGTCGGCGGATTTGGAGGTGTTCTTGTCGCCCGCGTCGGCCACCGCGGGCTCGGGGGTGGTGGCCACGCTGGGCGAGGCGGGGTCGGTGGGCTGCTGGGGGGCGGGCGGGGGGCTCGCCTCCTCCTCCTTCTGCGCCTCGGCCCGCGCCGGCTCCTCCACCACGTTCATCACGGCGATCACCTTCGCCTTCTTCTCCGCCTGCGGGGGGGGCAGGTCAGGCCATCGCCCCCGGGACCCCCGGGACCCGGGCGGGGGTCTGGCCATCGCCCCCCGTAGCCCGGCACACGGGGGGTGCCCTGGGGCTGCCCAGATCCCCCCCAGTCCTTCACACGGGCCTGGCACCCCCCGGAGGGACCCCCCGGCCACAGCCGCCATCGCCCCCGCCGGGCTTGGGGGCCTCGGGGGTTCCCCCGCCCAAGCCCCTGCTGACCCCCAGTCCCGTCCCAGAGGGGTCGTGACCCCCCCGCCCCCAGAGCAGTCCCCGCACCCTCTGCTTGCCCCGGACACGGCCCCCCGCGATCCATCCCAGGACCCCCGGTACTCTTCCCGGGACCCCCCGGGCCCATCTGGCCCATGTCACCCTCTCGGGATCCCCCATCGGACCCCCCGGCCCCGGTCACGTACCCGCGGAGACCGGGGGAGAGCCGGGGCGGAACGCGCGGAGCCGGAACGCGCGGGCCCGGCCGGGCCGGTGCGGGTCAGCCCGGCGGCCCTTTGTCTGGGCTCCGGGTCACGTGGTGCGTCCCGGCCCGGCTGGTTGGCTGACGGGGGGGGGCGCGCGCCGGGGGCACGGACCGGACCGGACCCGAGAGGAGCCGAACGGGCCCGAAAGGACCCGAACGGTACCGAAGGAACCCGAACAAGAACGAAGGGACCCGAGCGGCAGCGAAAGGGCCCGAACGGTCCCCGGGCCGACCCGAAGGGCCCCGAGCGGAGCCGAAGGGCCCCGAGCGGAGCCGAAGGGCCCCGAGCGGCTCAGCCCGGTGCCGGTGTCCCGGTGTCCCCCCGGCCCGCTGCCGCTCGCCCCTGCCCCGCTGTCCCCCGGTCCCGGCCCGTCCCTCCCGGCACTCACGGGCCCGCGGCCGCGCTCCGGTCCGAGCTGGGCTGCGCCTCCCGCCGCGGGGCCGCTCCCGCCGCCTTTTGTGCCGGGGCCGCGGCCCCCCGGCCTTTGTGCGGAGCGCCGGCACGGGGCGGGGGCGGCGGCGCCCCGGGGGCCTCGCCCCGCACGGCGGGAGCCGCCCCCGCCCCCCGCACCAGTGTCCCCAGTGCCGCCAGTTTGGGGACTGGGGGGGGGGTGCGCTGGCACCGGCCCCGCTGCACCAGTTCGGACCAGTACGGGCACCGGGCTGAGCGCACATCGCCCAGTTCGGACCAGTACGGGCACCGGGCTGAGCGCACATCGCCCAGTTCGGACCAGTACGGGCACCGGGCTGAGCGCACATTGCCCAGTTCGGACCAGTACGGACAAGGGGCCGGGGCTGCACTGCCCAGTTCAGCCCAGTGCAAACACTGGTCCGGGGTCACACGGCCCAGTTCATCAGCCCAGTGTGGACACTGGTCTGGGGCTGCACCGCCCAGTTCAGCCCAGCACAGACACCGGCCTGGGACTGGCACCGGCACCGCTGCCCCAGTTCAGCCCAGTATGGATGGGACACACCTGGGACCCTGCACCCCAGGACAGGCCCTGCCACCCTCCCACCAGCCTGGGGGACACCCGAGGGTCCCCACTGTCCCCGGGGGTCCCTGAGGGCCCCCACTGTCCCTGGACGTCCCAGAGCATGGTGGCTCCAGGACCCCTTTGTGTGCAGAGAGGGACAAAGGGGCCGATGGTGTCACCACGGAGGGGCCCTGCCCTGCCTGGGGATCCCCGGGCCACTGCCTTGCCCAGGGACCCCGAGGGACCCCAAGCACATCTGCACCCCAGTGCCACCTCTGGGTGTCCCCCGGGGGACAGGGCTGACTCTGTGACCCCCCCCCAGGTGACAGCAGAGACACCCCATTACATCCAGCCTCCCTTGGCTGTGCCAGAGCAGCAAAAGCTGCTTTGGGGACCTGGGATGTTTGGGGACAGGAGTGGCCCTGGGCCAGAGGACACAAGTGCAAACTGGCACTGTCACTGCCAGGGCAGGGGCCCAGCAGGGCCTCATGCCCCCCCTCTCCCTGCTCTGCCCTGGAGGGGAGATAGGAAATGTCCCATTGCCGGTCGTTAAGGGACATTGGCCCCACGTCACCATTGGACAACTATCCCAACTGATCCCTGCCCTGGGGTCACGGGCAGCTCGGCCTGCCCCGTCCTCATCCTCACCCCCATCCTCATCTCCATCTCCATCCCCAACCCCATCTCCTGCCCCGCCCCCATCCTTATCTCCATCTTCATTCCATCCTGATTCCCACCCCCATCCCCACCTTCATTCCATCCTGATTTCCACCCCCATCTCCATCTCCTGTCCCATCCCCATCTCTGTTCCCATCCTCATCTTCATCCCATCCCCATATCCTTCTTCATCTTCACCCCAACACTACCCCCATTCCCCATCCCCGTGGCTGGCACAGGGTGGGGGGTCCCAGCTGAGGGGGTCCCAGCACAGACAGCTGAGGGCCAGCACCAGACCCTGGATGTGTCTGTCCCCAGCACCAGACCCTGGATGTCCCTCTCTCCTGCATGTCCCTGTCCCCAGTGCCAGGCCCTGCCCATCACCATCCCCGCGGTGCTGGTGAGCCACAGCCATGGCCCTCAGAGGCTGCAGGGATGAGGAAGAGGAGGGAAGGCAGGAAAGGGCTGGGCTGTCCCACCACAGCAGGGCCGGTGACCCGAGCTGAGACCCCCCCAGACAGCGGGAGGGGTGTCCCCAAACCAGGGCACGGGTGGTGGGTGGCACACTGGGCCCAGCCCCGGCACTGGGGATGAGGGGGGGCCTTGCCTGGCCACTGGGCCACCAAAAACACAGCCCAAAGGTGACCAACGACAGGTTTGGGATCCCCCACGTTTTGGGGACCCCTACAGCTTGGGGACCTTCACCCAGAAGAATCTGCCAGTGCCCAAGGGCTCCAGCGTGGTGAGATGAGGCAGGGCTGGCACCAGGCACTGGGGGGCTGTTCCTGGGGACCCCTTCCAGGAAGAGGGAAGGGGTCATGCCCTGTGCCCTGTGGGCACAGCTGTCCCTTGTGCCCCATGGGGACATTGTGGCTGTGTCAGCCATTCCCTGTGTGCCTTGGGAACATCGTGGCCATATCAGCGGTACCTCGTGTCCCATGGGGACACTGTGGCTGTGCCAGCTGTGCCCTGTGCCCCACGGGATGGCCTGGCCACAGCAGCCACGTCCAGTGGGATGCCCTGACTGTGCCAGTCTCTCCTGTCCCTGTGTGGTGCCAGTGACACTGGCACGAGGGGATACATTGCTAGGGAGACTCATCTGGCAGAGGGGGACAACACTGAGGACGGGGTGAGGGGGCACAGTGGGGACCCCGGGGCGCCCACAGAGCCCCTGCCCTGGAACCCCCCGAGCAGCCACCGCAGCCACCCCAGCCTGTGCCGGGCTCCTGCTGCCGGGTCCGGCTGCATCACACGCTGGTTCCCGGGAAACCGGCAGGAACGGGCGGCACAGCCCGCGGGAGGAGGACGGGCTCTGCTGCCCACGGCTGTGAGGGGGGCCCCGGGGGCACACGGGGAAAGAACGGAGGGGTCCTGCCATGGCCGTGGCACCAAAGCCGGGTGCCGGCTGGGCAGTGGCAGCGCCAGGAGCAGGGAGCACCCGCCCCACCAGCCCCACGGCCTGGCAAAGCCGAGGTGCCCTGAGTGCCCACACGAGCCCCCCGCGTGTGCCAACCACCCCTCACACGCCCGGTCACCCCCGGCCCGGTGCTCTGTGCCATCACCGCTGCCCTGATTTGCCGGGGGAGCCCTGGAGCCCAGCGGCCACCCCAGGGTTGGGGTGCTGGGACCACGCGGTGCCCACCCAGACCACGTGCTGCCCACCCCGCGCCGGTGCCGGCCCTCACCTCCCGCTTCCAGCGTGCCAGCCACTCGTCCCGCTTCCTCTTGCTGATGTAGTAGGGATCCCCGGCCTGGAAGGTGTGTCGCTGCATCGGCCGCTGCCGCAGGCTCGACTCCCAGCCCAGGCCCCCCCGGAGCCGCCCACGAGAGCCCTGTGCCAGAGAGAGCAGGGTCAGGGCACTGGGGGGGCAGCGTGCTGGGAGCCGCAGGAATGGTGTGGGGGACAGAGCAGGGTCAGGGCACTGGGGGGGCAGCGTGCTGGGAGCCGCAGGCTGGGCTGGGGAATGGTGTGGGGGACAGAGCGGGGCGGCACGGGGGGCTGGAGGGGGACACCCACTTCTGCGGGAGGGAGATGGGCAGGAGGGGCACCACCTGCCTGGGCACACACGTGCACGTGGACACACGCTCTGGCCCATGTGTGCACCAGCACCTGGATGCCCAGAGATTGGATACTGGGGAGAGATTCTTCCCTGTGAGGGTGGGGAGGCCCTGGCACAGGCTGCCCAGAGAAGCTGTGGCTGCCCCTGGATCCCTGGAAGTGTCCAAGGCCAGGCTGGACGGGGCTTGGAGCAACCTGGGCTGGTGGGAGGTGTCCCTGCCCATGGCAGGGGGTGGAAGGGGATGGGATTTAAGGTCCCTTCCAGCCCAAACCAGTTTGGGATTCAATGCCCTGGATGGCACAGCACCAGACACCTTGCCATGGCCAGCTGCACCTTGGTGGGCACTGTCGACACTGTCCAGGCATGGATCCACCCCAGAGCAGATCCAACACACTGTGTGGGCACCTGGGGGAGGAGAGGGGTTAGCCTGGGCAGGTACCATCCCACACAGGGCTGGGTGGAGGGGCATCACTGGCCTGGCACATCCCGGTGCCACCTGGTCCCCAGCACAGCAGCAGGTGCTGCCCAGTGCCCAGCTGTGCTGGGGCACAGGAACCTGAGACCCCCATCCCGTGGGGACCCTGTCCCTGATGCTACCAGTGCCGAGGGAGTGAGGAGAGACGGTGCCCATGAGCACAGGGAGCACTGTGCTGGCTGGTGGGCTGTGGGGCCGTGCCCCTCTCCTGGGGTGGGCTGTGGGGCTGTGCCCCTCTCCTGGGGTGGGCTGTGGGGCCGTGCCCCTCTCCTGGGGTGGGCTGTGGGGCCGTGCTCCTCTCCTGGGTGCAGCCCAGCCCCAGGCCATACTTGCCTCCATTTTCAGGGTGTCGAAGTTGTTTTCCTCCTTCTCGTCCTTGCCTGCACACAGAACAGAGAGCGGCCGTGAGCAGGGGCTGGGACCACGTGGGGAGATGGGCCCACCCGGGACCCCCCAGCCCATCCAGGGGCCGCCCTGTGCCGGGGACGGGCCCCCCCGGCCGACACACTGGGCTGGGCTGTGCTCCCGGGCGGATCTGTGCCGGCACGGAGCCGCCGGTCCTGCCCCGGCCGGGGTCTGGGGGTCCGGGGCAGTGACCCCCCCGGGCGGGCAGGGGAAGCGGCCCCGCTGCTTCCTGTGCTCTCGGCACATCCGCGCCGCAGGTTCTGCCGAGGCGCTGCCAGGAAAGCGGCTAAAAATAACCGCGGGCGTTGGGGGGTGTGAACAGCCCGCACCCCCGGGGCCGTGGGGGCGGCGGGGGCAGCGTGAGGGGTGCAGGGGGGCTCCCACCCGCTCCCAGCGCCCCTCGGTGCTTCGTCCTGGCTGCTGGGCACCGACTGCCCCGGCACTGACCCCCGGGTGTCCCCCAGCACTATGGGACACCGGGACAGTGCCCCACAGCCGGCACACGGGGATGCAGCAGGACACTGGGGGACAGTGAGGGACAGCAAAGGACACTGCGGGACCCTGGGGGACACTGCAGGACACTGAGGGACAGTAAGGGACACTGCGGGACCCTGGGGGACACTGCAGGACACTGAGGGACAGTAAGGGACACTGCGAGACCCTGGGGGACACTGCAGGACACTGGGGGACAGTAAGGGACAGCAAAGGACACTGGGGGACTGTGGGGGACACTGCGGGACATTGCAGGATACTGGGGGATGGCAGAGGACACTGCAGGATACTGCAGGACAATCAGGAACACTGCGGGGTACTGAGGGGCAGTAGGGGACACTGAAGAACACGGGGGGACATCAAGGAACACTGAGGGACACTGAGGGACACTGGGGGACAGGGGGAGACACTGGAGAACAGGAGCCTTTCCGTCTCCATGCTGGGGGCTGGACTGTGTGTGTGCCCCAGGGGTGCCTGGGCATCCCGTGCTTCCATGGCGATCTCAGGTGGGGAAACTGAGGCACGGGAGAGGGGACGTGGCCTCTTCCAAGACGCTGGTCCCCTCCGTCACTGGGACTGGTCAAACTGGGGGCACTGACCAACGTGGGGACTGCCCGCGCCTGCGGCTTGTGCTGAGCACAGGATGCTCAGGGAGCCCTGTCCGGCCGGGAGGAGCAGGGGAGGGTCTGGCAGGGGCCGAGCCCGGCGCTGTGACCTCGGCACAGGCACGGCTGGAGCGCTGGAAATGGCTCCTGGGGGAGGGAGCGAGAGCCGGGTGGCGTCACGGCCCCCCCAGGCCCTCCTGGCGACCACCGGGAACCGCTTGGACACCACCCCCGCCCCTCACACCGGTGTGCGGCTCCGCCCGGCACCGGGGTGGCCCCACAGCCACGGCCCACCCTGCTCCCCCCGATCCCGGCTCCGGCTGCGGCGCTCCCGCGGCTGCGCCTCGTGACTGCGGCAGCATCTGCAGCGCAGCTCATCCATCCCTGCCTGCCTCAGCCATCCCAGCCTCTCCCAGCTCCATCCCTGCCTGCCTCAGCCATCCCAGCCTCTCCCCTCTCCATCTCAGCCTCTCCCAGCTCCATCCCAGCTGTTCCTCGCCCCCATTCCTGGCTCAGCCTGGCGGGCAGTTGGTCTCTGCTGATCTGGCTTGGGAAGCCCCCAAGCACCAGAGCTGGGAACCCTGAGGAGAGTGTCCCAGGTCCAGAAGGACCCTCTGGGCTCCAGCCCATGCCGTGGCCTCTGGTCCTGTCCCTGGGCACCCCTGGGAGCGCCTGGCTCACCTCCAGGCACCTCCCTGCAGGTGCCACAGCCACGGATCCCCCGAGCCCGCTCTGCTCCCGGCTGAGCAGCCCCGGCTCCGCAGCCTTTCCCCAGCACAGGCACTCCCGCCCCACAGCCCCACGGGGCCCTCGCTGGGCTCTCCCCAGCCCAGCCCTGTCCCTCGTGTCCCGGGGAGCCACAGCTGGGCCCCACGCTCCGGGGTGGCCTCACCCCACGGGCACCACTTGGGTACCTCGCGATGCAGCCCAGGAACCCCCGGGACCCCCAGGCCCTCCTGTGCAGAGCTGCCCCCCAGCCGGGCGCTGGGGATGACCCTCAGTGCGACGTCGATCCCTCCATCCCCTCTGCTTCCCGGCACCACAGCTGGCACCTCCTTGGCACCGCAGTCTCGTCACAGGGAATGTGCCCCCCGTGCCCCCGGCACGTGCAGGGCTGCCATGCAGGGTGGGCACACGCACCAGGGTGGTCTCACATGCAGGCAGGGACCCACGGACACCACACCGGGGTGGTTTCACACGTGGGCAGGGACGCCCCGGCACCACAGGGCACGAGGAGCAACATCCCCGTTCCTGCCGTCGGAAAGGGCGACGGAGGGTGACGGGATGAACACGCGGGTGCAGCCCCCGCTCAGACCTGCTGTCCCCACCCCAAATCCCGCGTGGCACTGGGGGCTCAGCCCTCGCTCCTCCTCCTGTGGCCTCCTCCCAGCCCGGAGCGGGGCCGGGGGAGCCCCCAACGCCGAGCTCTTACTTTTCTCTGTGGCCTCCAGGAGTTTCCTCCTCCCGCGTTTCTTCTGGGGGTCGGAAGGGGCCAGCTCACCCTCATCGGCCGGGGCGTCCAGGCCCTCCTTGGGGGTGCAGCGGCCGTTCTCCAGCGCCCGGCCGGTCTCTCCGTCGGGAATGCTCTCCGTGTCGTCCTCCTCGGGCCGGCCGCCCTTGGGGCTCGCGCCGCCCTCCTCCGCGTCCCCCTCCACGTCCCCGTTGGGCAGCGGCTCGGCGGGACTGGCCTCCGGGCAGGCCGGGGGGCACTTGGGGACGGCCGCTGTGTCTTTGGGGGTGTCACTGCTTTCCACCTGCCGAGAAGGGGGGGAAGGAACTCTGGTGGGTGCTGGCAGAGGGGGCATGACCCCAGTCACATCCCACCCGTGCCCCAAGAGCCACCACCGGACCCCACGGCAGGAGCTCCCGCATCACCTCGGTGAGACCGGCCCCGTGCGGACCCTGTCCCTGTCCCCCTTGCCTGACTCCGCTTCCACACCACAGATGTCACAGCATGAAGGCAATCTCTGGGACCGTAGCCCACAGACCCCCCAGACACAGCTCCATAATGCAGCGACAACCTGGGGACATCACGCCAAAAAGTCCAAGTCCCACCTCCTGCATCCCAGAAGTGACAGCTGCCACTGCCTGCCGGGGGGCCGGGGCTGCCACGGCACCCTCGGGACCAGGACACTGTCACAGCACCCTTGGGGCCAGGACACATGGCCAAGGAACCATCAGTGCCAGGACACAGGGGTGTGACATGCTGAGAATCAGAGATATTGCCACGGCACCTTTGGAACCAGGATGCAATGCCATGACATCCTCATGACCAGGACACATGGATGTGACACCCTCATGACCAGGACACACTGCTGTGTCATCCTGGGGACCAGGACGCACCATTATGGCACCCTCAGGACCAGGGCAAAATGCCACGGCAATGACAGGACCAGGACACTCCACCATGGCACTCTGAGGATCAGGACACACGGACATGACACCCTCATGGACCAGGACACACTGTCATGACACCCTCAGGACCAGGACACACTTCCATGGCCTGCTCAGGACCAGGACATGTTACAGCAATACCCTCAGAGCAGGACACAATGACACAGCATCCTCAGGACATGGACAGAGGGACAAGACACCCACAGCACCAGGATGGAAGCAGGTGCCACCAGGAGGACCTGGATACACCATCATGGCAACTTCAGGATGGGGACACACTGTCACGACACCCCAAGGACCAGGACCCACTGCCACGACACCCTCAGGAAACAGCAGACACATCCACAGCATCCTCAGGACCAAGACACAAGGATGGGACACCAGGGGGACCTGGCTGCACTGCCATGACACTTTGTGACCAGAACATAACACCCCGACACCCTCAGGGCCAGGCCAGAACACCACTTGTGTGTGACAGCGGGTACGTCACGGGCAGTGCCACCACCACGGGACAGTGCAGCCGTCCCTGGCTGGCTGGCACAGGGACAGAGCAGGGACAGAGCAGGGACAGAGCCTGACCATGAGCCCTGGGGGTGGCTGTGCCATCGCTCACGTGTTCCAGCCCTGGCACGTGCCACAGAACAGACCGAGCCGACGGGAGTGTGGGAGACAGCGGAGTCGAGCGCGGGACAAGGGCCCGGGGCTGGGGATGGCATCGTGGGACCCTGCCATGCTGCCAGCCCGTGGAGTCGCACAGCACAGCACTGCTCGGCTTGGCATGGCACAGAACAGCACAGCACTGCTCGGCTTGGCATGGCACAGAACAGCACAGCACTGCTCGGCTCAGCACAGCACAGCACTGCTCGGCTCGGCAGTGGGAGCAGGAGTCAGAGCGAGAGGCACAGCCCAGCTCAGTGGTTTCCGTGGCCAAGGAGAGTGAAAGTGCTGCTGTGGCTCTGCAGAGCTGCCGCCGGCACAGCCCTGGCAGGGTAGGCATGGCCACTCGCCAGCCCCTCCAGTCCCGCTGCCACCCCACTCAGTGCCCTCACAGGGGGTGCAGACCCCCCCATGCCAGGACACCCCATCCCTGGGGCCTGGCTCTCGCTATCCCAGCACCATGGAGCCGCTCAGGCACCGTCCCCCCTGGAGACCCCACACACTGCCAGGGGCATGGGGTGCCCACCCTGGTGTCACCCCCAACACCAGCACTGAGCACCCCATGCACAGATACTCACAGGCACTGCTGCTCCCTCCTGGTGCCACCAGTGCTGTCCCGCAGCACAGGAGGGTGCCAGGGTGGCACAGGTGGTGCCAGGGTGGCACAGCGGTGGGCTGGCCACAGGGACCCTCCTGCTTGTGCCCAGCGAACTGTGGGTTCCAGGATGCCCCGTTTGGTGGCCGGGTACCAGGGAGGGAACGCCGCGCTGTCGGGGGGCTCGGTGTGCACTGGGGGGCTCGCGGTGCTGCCCCCGGGGAGGGGGCCAGGGAGGGGATGCTGAGGCCGAGGTACAAGCTCGGGGGGGGGATGGCAGGTGGCAGAGGGGTGTCTTTGCTCCCCAGAGTTCCCCAGATTTGTGCCACAGGGCACAGGACCCCCTTCCCCGTGTGCCCGAGGGCCGTGTGCCGCTTACCATGGCGCGTCCCCCCGGTGCCGCGCGGACCCCCGGCCCTGCCGCCCGCGCAGGCGCCTCCAACACGGCCGCTTCCTGCCCGGCCCGGCGCTGGCACTGTCACTTCCTCCGCAGCCGGGAGGGAGGGGACGAGAAGGGGCTGGCGAGGGGGTGTTGGGGGCCAGGGGGTGTTGGGGACCGGGGGGACCCTCACAGGGTGTCCAGAAGCACCGGCGGCGGTCTCTCCCCGTCCTGGCTGCATCAGGCCCAGTCCCCAGGGAGGGCACAGTGCCCAGGGAGGGCCCAGTCCCCAGGGAGGGCACAGTCCCCAGGGAGGGCCCAGTCCCCAGGGAGGGCACAGTGCCCAGGGAGGGCCCAGTCCCCAGGGAGGGCACAGTCCCCAGGGAGGGCACAGTGCCGCAGGCAGACACCGGTGCCATTGGGAGGGTGGAGGTGTCATGCCACGCCATGGTGTGGGCACGCCTGGACACGAGCGAGGGCACACACGGGGTTACAGAGACCTTGGTGTGCCCGGCCCAGGGACACGGCGGCTCTGTGAGGGCCGGACACCACACGGTGAGGGCACGGCTGCCGGGACACCGCGGGGAGGCCTGGGAGCAGCCAGGCAGCTGGAACCAGGGACAAGATGGATGCCAGGGAGCAAAGTCCCCGCTGGTCCCACGGTGAGCGGGAGGGGACCTGCCTCCCACCGCGTCCCCCAGCCCGGCACTCCAGCACAGCCAGCCCGCCCTCAGGGGTCCCTGGCTGCCCTCTCCCCAGGGCAGCTTGTGGGGGGTCCCAGCCGCCCCCGGCCCCACTCCCACCTCCGCCTGGGGCTGTATCCTGGACACGGCTCCCAGAACAATCGCAGCGGCTGTGGGGCTTCCCGGGAGGAAATGGGAAGGCCAATGATGTGCTGTGGATTGGGCGGTGCAGGGACTGGTGGAGGCCCGGCTGTGGGGTTTGGGGGGCCTGTAAGGGTTCAGGGTGGTTGTGGGGGCTCAGGGCAGCTGTGGGGAGCTCAGGCTGGCTGTGAGGTTCAGGGAGGCTGCGGAGGGGCTCAGCCCAGCAGGAGTTGGCAGGATGGATCCCAGGGGCTCAGCCCAGCAAGGGTTGGCAGGATGGATCCCAGGGGCTCAGCCCAGCAGGGGTTGGCAGGATGGGTCCCAGGGGGTCAGCCCAGCAGGGGTTGGCAGGATGGGTCCCGGGGGCTCAGCCAGTGTGGGCGCTGGTGCCTGAGCAGCTCCCCTCAGTTCTGCAAGGCTCTGGCAGTGGCACTGGGACTGACTGTCACCACTGGCCATGCAGTGCCACCAGACAATGCCAGGAAGCCATGCCAGCATGGGGACACGTGGGACATTAACTCTGGGATGGGACAGGCACAGTGGCCCATTACACGATGTCCTGCCAGGACAGAGACACACAGCCCACACAGCACCACAGCTGGTACACCCTGGATGGTCCCCATGCCATGCCATGCCATGCCATGCCATGCCACCCATCCAACACCTGCCTCCTCACACTTCCAGCCCCTCCACAGCCATCCTGGCCAAACCTGGTGCCCCAGCTTCCCTACCTGGGTTGAACCTGGGTTGAACCCGGCTCACTGGGCCCTCCGTGCCACCGGCATGTCCCGGTGCTGCTGCTCAGACACTGGGCCAGGGAGGTGCAGGGGAAGGGGAGACCAGGACCCACCCCATGGCCTGCTCCCTCCCTGGCTCTGGCGCCCATCCCCATCCCTGAGGAGGGCCGGCGGCGGGAGCCTTCCTGCCCACCCACCCACCCGCTTCCTCCGGCCGCAGGCCCTGGGAACAAGCGCTGCCTTTCTCCTGCTCCCTCCCCTCCACTGGGCCCCTGCCAAGGAGGCTGCTCCACCAGGAGCCCGCCAGGCTGAATGGCCCCGTGCCCACCCCACTGCCCCAGGGGTGACACTGGGGAGACACTCCCTGCTGAGGAATGACTGGGGACAGCCCTCAGGGACCCTTGTGCCCATCCCAGCCCGGAGCACAGTGGCAGCTCCAGACCAGCAGGGCTGTGCCCGCTCTGCCAGGGGAAGGTGCTGGCAGAGCCACTGCCACCCATGGCACAACCCGCAGAAGGTGCCAGCCCCAGCTGGGAGCGGGGACACTGGTCTTGGAGCCATGGCTTGGCACTGCACAGCATGACACAGGTCAGCATGGTATGGCTCAGCATGGCACAGCACGCCCCAGGACAGCGTGGTACAGCCTGGCACAGCTCAGGACAGCGTGGCTCAGCGTGGCACGGCACGGCTCACTGACACCATGGCCACCCTGTCCCTACAGGGCTGCCCCCAGCCAGCCCCCTGCCTGTTCCCCCTCCAGCCCCCTGTGCCCAAGCCAGGCACACATCCCTGCCCAGGTGTGAGGAGGGTGCTCAGCCCCTCCTGCCACGATCTGCCCACTGGGTCCCTCTGAGGGGGTGCTGTGGACCCCCAGCCAGTCCCCACGGAGCCAGCCCGGTGCCCACCCCACATGCCAGCTCCCCTCGCCCCACTCTGGCTCCCCTGGCACGGCAAGCTCTCTGCAGGGAGGGTATTTTTAGCAGCTCACACCCGGCCGGGGCTTCCCTGGGCTCCTGGCAGTGTCCGGGCCTGGCCATGCCAGCTCCACTCACTTGGCACCGGGAGCCGCCGGCCGATGTGCCGGCACCGGCACGGGGCAGGTGTGTGTGAGCACACAGGGACGGGCACCCAGCAGCCAGCTCTGGGCACCCTGGCACTGCCACCCCCCCCACCGTGCCGGGGGGCTCCTGGGGCCGCCAGCTCTGCCGGCCAGAGCCCTCCTGGCTCCCAGGCTCCGGCTGTTCCTGACCACGTTCCCCACTTGTTCCCATGCCAGCATTGTTCTTCCACGGCAGCGGCTCCCCCCGCCCCAGCGTCTACCTCCCGCCCCAGCAGGAGCCCAGCCTGTCCTCCAGCCCCAGAGCACCCCCATCCATCCCAGGTGAGGCTGTCCCACCTTCCCTGGCCCCCCAGGGATCATCGGGCAGGCATCATAGACCTGGAACTGTCCCAGCACAGGATTAACCCTTTCCACAGCCAGAAACTTTTATAAAAAGGATTTGCAACCTTCCAGGAGTGAAAGCGCCTCAGCTCAGTTTGTCCCCCAGGCCCTGCTCATCTCCCCATCCCACTCATCACCCTGGACCCGTTTGTCACCCCTCTGTCCCCTCCTGTGGGGATGGGGAGTGGGGACACAGCCTGAGCCCGGGAGATGACGGGTACCTTCCCTCTAGGCCTCCAGCATCCAGGGGAACCTGCTCCTCCTCCTGACACTGAATTCAACGGCTCCCCGATGGCACCGTGACACACCACGGCCCGGGAGGTCCGAGCCACCACCCGCACGAGTGTCCCAAGCCCCGGGTGTCCCATCCCTGTGCCTCAGCAGAGCCAGCTGCTGCCCCAAGCCCCGAGCCCCCCGTCACCCCGCAGCCGTGGACACGGCGTGGCTGGGCTGGGGAGTCAGGAGCTGGCTGAGCCCGGCGTGCTGGGGGCTCATCGCCTGCCCCGCAGGAGCCGGGGAAGCCAGCGGGGGCTCGGCCGAGGCGGGGGCTCCCCTCTCTGTGCCCCGTGGCCCTGGGGTGGGGGTCCGGGGTCCCAGCCCCCGAACATACAGCAGGGACTCCAGCAGAGCTGCACTGAGCTGCATGGGGAGGGGGCAGCGCTGGGGCCGGGGCAGACACCCCCTCCTGCCGCTCTCGGGGTCCCCTCTGGCGGGGTGCTGCAGTACGGGGGGCGGGTGGCACAGCCCATGGCACACGGGAGCCAAGGTCTCCTGCCACCGCGGCAGCGGGACAGGATGGCCCACCGGGGGACACCCCCCGCCCCCCACCTGGCCACGGTGCCCGCTGGCTCACCTGGGCATTCTTGCGCTTCCGCCCGGGCCGCCCCGCTTTCCTCATGGGCGTCCCCGGCTCCTGCTTCTCCTCCTTGCTCGGGTTCTCCTCGGGCTCCTCTTCCCCCTGCGAGCCGGAGACAGAGAGGACGGTTATGCCACCGGGCAGCCTGGGGATGGGCACGGCTCCGCTCCCGCTTGGCACCGGCACAGCACCGGCACAGCACCGGCACAGCACCGGCACCGCCGGCACCGCAGGGGGACAGGCACCTGCCTGGCAACGTGGGAGCAGCGTGGCCTGCCGGGCCAGCGGCACCAGGACACTCAGAAGGGTGACAGCGGCTCCTGCCAGGCTCAGGCTGCGGCGCAGGCCACTGTGGGCCAGGGGCCTCACCGAGCGACCCCCCTGCCCCTGTGCCACTGCGCCATGACCGGCTCAGAGGTGTCTGCCACTGCTGCAACCCACCCGAGCCCTGCGTGTGCGGGGCTGGGGGCTCTCGCCCCACGGAAAACGGGAGGAGATGCACGGCCCCCATGGCACGGCACATCGCGGGCCTGCAGGCAGCTGTGAAGCTCCCTGGGGACAAGGGACGGCAGCAGGAGCCGGGTGCCTTTGGAGCAGGCAGCTGCCAGCTTTGGGGACCAAGCCGTGCCCCCGAGCAGCTGCCAGCGCCCCACAGCCCGTCCCCTCCCCGGTGCTGTGCCCTGGGCCTGGCAGACGCGGGCGCCGGCATGGCGGCGGAGCGGGATGGCGGCCGGGAAATGAACCTGCTCCCGCAGCAAGGCCGCGGCCGTGCCAAGGACCGCGGCGTGCCGGGGGAACCAGCCCCGCGCGGGGGTCCGGCCCGGCCCGGCGGGGGGACGCGGCGGGGCGAGGGGTGCGCGGGGTCCCGGGGGGGCGCGGGGCCCGTTTCACCTGAGCCCCAGAAGATCCCGGCGGCGGCAGCCAAGGCAGGAAGAGGCCGCGGAGGGGGAGCAGGGGAAGGAGAGGCCGGCGGGGGGCTGGCGAGGGAGAGGCCGGGGAGGGGATGGGGCTGGCAGCCAGACAGCGCCGGCATCCAGCTGCAGCCGCGCGGCCCCGCGCCCCGGCGGGCGCCAGCCCCGAACGCATTCCTGCCCCGCGTCCCCCCGGGCTGGGGCGGCTGCACCGCCGGGATGCGGCTGGCACGTCCCCATGGGCCCAACGGGAAGGTCTGCAGGGTCGGGACACACCGTGCCCCGTGGCCAGGGTGCCTCATGGCCACGGTGCCCCACGGTCGTGGTGCCCCACGGCTGCAGTACCCCCTGGCTGTGGTGTCCCATAACCATGGTGTCCCATAACCGTGGTGCCCCACGGCCGCAGTACCCCCTGGCTGTGGTGTCCCATAACCATGGTGTCCCATAACCGTGGTGCCCCACCGCTGCAGTGCCCCCAGCCACGGTCCCCAGACCAGCTCCCCCGTGCCACCCACACCCAGACCCAGCCACATGCCCTCATGCCCACCACTGCCTGTCCCCCCTGTTCCACATCCTGATGCATCTGGGACCACATGGGAGCCACGTCCAGCCCCTCCCCAGTCCCCACGGGTGTCCCGCCAGGACCGCCCTTGGCCCAGCCCCATGATCAAGTGCCACTCGCCTGTGTGTGGGGCTGGGCAGCCCCCAGCAAAGACCCTCCATCCTTGCATGGATCCCCCAGCCCTGGCACCCACTGGCACTGCGACACCAGGGCCAAGCAAGGAGAGGCTCCACTGTGGCACCCGGGGGCCCCAATGGGGCTGAGCCCCACTCCCCACACCACCCCGGGTAGTAAATTTTGGGACAGGTCCTTTGGCCCCAGTGCCACCCCAGTCACCAGCGCACGGCTCCAGCTGCCCCCCTGCCACATTCCAATTTGTCCAGGTCCTGGTAGTGTTTACGGTGGATGTAAATGAAAGACTTGGGGGGTGTCAAGTGCACCGGGCAGTGGCCAGGCTGCCTGTGCCAAGAGAGGACGTGGCTGGGGAGCACCTGGTGGGTGCCAGCAAGGCCGGGGGGCTCCGGGGGTGCTCTCTGGGTGAAATGCCAGCAGGACAGAGCTGGCTCAAGGGCTGCTGCGGGGGCGGGGGGACAGTGAGGGTCACTGCTGCGGAGCCAGGAAGGTGCCCCCGACACCCACTGGGACAGGGAACCCCCACGGGGCAGAGCCAGCACCCAAAAAGTGGGGCAGGTGCCCAAGAAGCAGAGGGGGGGACGAGTCCGGGCACCGGCAGGGCTGGGCAAAGGGCTCTGGGGAGGCTCTGCCCCCCCAGCCCGGCACAGGGGGGCCGCAGCCGCAGCCCCTCGCCGCCCGCATCCCGCCGGGAGCTGAGTCATCCCCATCCATCACCCCGTGCCCGTCTCCCGGGCGCGGGGCGCCGTGGCACGTCCCCGATGCCGCGCTCCTGCGCCGCTGCCAAGCAACAACCCGGAGGGAGCCGCGGGCGAGCGCGGCCCGAGCCGAGCCGAGCTGCGGCACTGACGCAGTGTGGCTGCTCCGCCAGCCCCGCGCCCGCCGCACCGCCGGAGCCGAGCCCGCGGCCGGGGGGAGCGGCGCGGAGACCCCCCCTCGGAGGGAGGTGGGCTCGGCCTCGCCGGGGCCGGGTCCTCCCGCCGCGCTGGAGGCGTCGGGGACAGACGGGCTGGCCGTGCCGGCCCCGCGGGCAGCGGCTGCCCCGGCAGGGTGACCTCGGCGCGTGGCCGCGGGGGAGGTGACGCCGCATCCCGCGGGGTCAGCCCAGGACAGCGCTCGGCCGCCGGGCTGCTGCCACCGCCCCGGGCACCGGCACGGGCGGGTCCTGCTCCCCGGGGTGTGCCGGGCCGGCCGGCGGTACCACGGCTTTTCCCTACATCCCCCCGTGCCGCACGTCCTCACACCTCCACCGAGGCACGGGGGGGCTGTACATCACCTGCTCGCACTGCTGGTACGGCAACGCCGCGGGGCAAAGCACAGACCGACCCATCCCGGGGTACTCGTGCCCCCAGCCGTGCCGAGAACGTGCAGGACACGTCCCAGAGGATACACCAGCCGGCCCCTCCGGCAGCCAGGAGTGATGGCCAGAGGACGGGGAGCACCAGCGTGGGAGCTCGACGTGGCCCCATGGCCGTGAGGAACTGGGATGACCCTGACCTGGCGGTGCCCGCGGCGGGACAGTGTCCAGCTGGCCACGGCCCCAGTCCCCACGCCTTGACCAGCCCTGCCACGCGCCACCGGACGCTCCCGTCTCCGTGGGAAGAGCAATGGTGCTGCCAGTGCTGGCACCGGGAGCGGCCGCACCAGCCCGGAGTGTCCTTGGGTGGTGGAGACACCAGGGAGGGGGTTCCCTCCCGAGCCTGTGTCACACGTGGGGGACAGAAGGAGGTGCAGGGACCCCTGGAGCAGGTGGGACCCCCACGAGGGGGAAGCAGGGCTGGCACAAGGGCTCTGGAGCCACCACTTGTCCCCCCGAGCATGGGGCATGAACCCAGCACACACCCCAGAGCCAGGACACACCCCACCCCGGGGGACACCCCACTCTGCCATCCCCCTGGCCCTGGCCCTGGCCACCGCCGGGAGGTGACAGCAGGTCTCCGTCCCCGTCCCCTCCCCGCGCTCCCCAGCGCCAGGAATAGCTCAATCCGCGCTAATCCGGCTGCAGCTCAGGGCTCCCCCCGCCCGGCACCGCGCTGCCACCACCGCGAGGAGCTGGGCTGCGGCAGAGGGGACCCCGCACCCCCTTCTCCTGCCAGCCAGGAGCAGGCCAGAGCCCCCGAGCCCCCCATGGCCAGGCACGGGCGACGGGGACGGGCCCCCCGCAGCCTCCCAGCGCAGGGTCCGTACCTTGTGCGTGTCCAGCGCCTCCCGGCTGGGGCTGCCGGCGTCGAGGGTCCCGCTGGACGGCATGGTGGGGCACCGGGGCGGGCGGCCGCCGCCTCTTCAGCACCAGAGCGGACCCCGCTGCGCCGAGGAGGGGTCCTGGAGCCGTCCCCTGCCGCCTGCCTGGATCCTCCTGCCCCTGCGGGAAGCGGAGAGGGACGGGGTGAGGGGGTGCACCCGCCCCGCCGGCCCCCGGCCCGCGCCCCCCACCCCGGCAATTATTAACGTGCCACGGCCTTGACTCAGCCGGGCTGGGCCCCTGCCCTGCCACTGCCCCAGCACTGCCCCCGGCAGGTGCCCGAGCCCCGGCCCGTGCCGGCTGGGGGGGCACAGTGGGGAGAAAGGTGTACGGGGTGGGGTGTACGGTGTGGGGCACAGGGTGCACAGTGTGGGGCCCATGGTGTGGGTGTGGGGTGCACGGCACGGGGTGTAAGGTGTGGTGTGTGTGGGGTGTGTGCTGGGTGCATGGCATGGGGCACACAGTGTAAGGTGCAAGGTCCATGCTGTGGGGTGCATGGTGTGGGGTGTGCAGTGTAGGGTGTGCAGTGTGGGGTGTGCAGTGTGGGGTGTGCGGTGTGGGATGCACAGTGTGGGGTGTGCAGTGTTGTGGGGTGTGCAGTGTTGTGGGGTGTGCAGTGTGAGGTGTGCAGTGTAGGGTGTGCAGTGTTGTGGGGTGTGCGGTGTGGGGTGTGCAGTGTAGGGTGTGCAGTGTTGTGGGGTGTGCAGTGTGGGGTGTGCAGTGTGGGGTGTGCAGTGTGAGGTGTGCAGTGTAGGGTGTGCGGTGTTGGATGCACAGTGTGGGGTGTGCAGTGTAGGGTGTGCAGTGTGAGGTGTACAGTGTAGGGTGTGCAGTGTTGTGGGGTGTGCGGTGTGGGGTGTGCAGTGTGGGGTGTGCAGTGTGGGGTGTGCGGTGTGGGGTGTGCAGTGTAGGGTGTGCAGTGTGAGGTGTACAGTGTAGGGTGTGCAGTGTGAGGTGTGCAGTGTTGTGGGGTGTGCAGTGTAGGGTGTGCAGTGTAGGGTGTGCGGTGTGGGATGCACAGTGTAGGGTGTGCAGTGTAGGGTGTGCGGTGTGGGATGCACAGTGTGGGGTGTGCAGTGTGGGGTGTGCAGTGTGGGGTGTGCGGTGTGGGATGCACAGTGTGGGGTGTGCAGTGTAGGGTGTGCAGTGTTGTGGGGTGTGCGGTGTGGGGTGTGCATTGCTGTGGGTGTTGCAGTGTTGTGGTGTGTGCGGTGTGGGGTGTGCAGTGCTGTGAGGTGTGCAGTGTTGTGGGGTGTGCGGTGTGGAATGCACAGTGTGGGGTGTGCAGTGTGGGGTGTGCGGTGTGGGATGCACAGTGTGGGGTGTGCAGTGTAGGGTGTGCAGTGCTGTGGGGTGTGCAGTGTGGGGTGTGCGGTGTGGGATGCACAGTGTGGGGTGTGCAGTGTAGGGTGTGCAGTGCTGTGGGGTGTGCAGTGTGGGGTGTGCAGTGTGGGGTGTGCAGTGTTGTGGGGTGTGCGGTGTGGGGTGTGCAGTGTGAGGTGTGGGGTGTGGGATGCTGGGTGTGGGGTGCAGGGGTGCGAGGTGCTGGGTGCATGGTGTGGGGTGCAGGACATACGTGGTGCAGGGGGCAACACGCAGGGTGTGCAGGGGGGACGGTGCGGGTGTGTGGGGTGCAGGGTGTGGGGAGTGTGGGGTGGACAGTGTGGGGTGCAGTGTGTGGGGTATACAATGCAGGGGGTGGGGTGTACAGCGCGGGGTGCATGGTGCCAGTTGTGGGGTGTGGGCTGCAAGGTGTGGAGGTCTGGGGGGGTTGCAGGTTGTAGGGTGTGCGGGGTGTACGGTGTGGGATGGGGGGGGAGCCCGGGGGCCACGTGGTGTAGGACGTGTGGGGTGTAGGGTGCAGGATGAGGACGCCGGGTGAGGGGTGCTGCTGGTTGCGGGGGGCTGGGGGGCTGCGGGGTGCAGGGTGTGGGGGGTGCACGGTGCGGGGTGTGGGGGGCCGGGGGTGCCGCTCGCGGGGTGCCGGGGGGGCCGCGGGGGAGGCGCCAGCCGGCACCTGTTGCTATGGCAAACGCTGCATTCGCCATGGCCGGGGCTGCTGTTGCCTTTGGCACCGGAGCTGCAATTTGTTTCTAGAGCTTTCCAGCCGCAGCCGTTCCCAGCGGCGGGCGGGGGGCTCGGGCGGGGGCTGGGGGGGCTCGGGGGGGCCGGGGCGAGCAGGGCGCTGCTCCCAACACCGCTCCCACCCCAACGTGTCCCCCCCGGCCTGCGGCCACTGCGGCGGGGGCTGCTGGGGGGGCCGGGGGCTGCAGCCTCTCCCTGCCGCAGGCAGGGGGACCCCCGGGGGTTCGGGGTGCTGGGCTGGGGGCCGGGGGAGGGCAGATGGGGGGGACTCGGCCCTCCACGCCCCAGCACCCCCCGAAGGGCCCCTCTCACAGGCTGGGCTGGGGGGGGATGTGGGCAGTGGGCAGTGGGAGCTGGAGGGTTGGACAGCGGTGTGGGCGCGGGGTGCGGGCTGGGGGTACAGGGTGCGGGGTGGGGGGGCAGGTACAGGCTGTGGGCTGGGGGTGCTGGGTGCAGGCTGGGATCTGGGGGTGCAGGATGTCAGACTGGGGTGTGGGGTGCAGGTCCCACCCCAGGCACAGCCCCGTGCCAGCCAGTGGGCACTGGGGAGGGGTTCCCCATCCCGCTCCCTCCCCAGCTCGGGGAGCACCCGGTGAAGCCCCGGCCCCATCCGTGTCACCCTCCCCTCCGCGGCACGGGGGTGCCCGTGCCTGCTCCCCGCGGGTCCCCTCGCCCCCGGCCCGGCACTCGGCCCCCGGGCACCGCGGTGCCCTGGGTGAGGGGCCAGGGCTGGCACCCCGCATCCCCAGCGCCCCCAGGCCCCCGCTCCCGGTCCCCGCTGGCAGCGGCTGTGCCGCCAGCATCACGGCACACCCGTGGGCACGGCACGGCACGGCACGGCACGGTGTGGCACCCCGACCCCGCGTCCCCACGCCAGCTGCCTCCCCGGGGTGCCGCCGGCGGAACCCCCCACCCTGCCCGAGCCCGCCGTGCCCCCCAGCCCCGGCCGCGGGCACGGGCGGACACGCGCGGCCGGGAAGCACCGGGGACACCCCGGCTGCCCCCCGGGGGATCCCCGCGCCCGGAGGCGCCGCGGGGTCCCCGCCGCCGGGGGTCCCTGCCCTGCCCTGCCGCCGGCACCTCCCGCAGCCCCCGGCCCCTCGCCCCGGCACCGGGGTCCCTCCGGCAGCCCCGGGGGGCGGCTGAGCCCCTCCGGGCGCCCCGGTGCGGCGGCGGCCGAGCCCGGCCGGCGCTGCCAAAGGGGCAGCTCGCGGCTTTGATTCGCTTCCAGCCAACATGGTCTCCAAACGCTCTAAAAATAGTTGTTCTGCGCACAAACCCCGCGGCAGCCCCGGCCGCCGAACAAAGCCGGGGAGCCGGCGCGGCCCCGGCCGCCTCCCGCTGCCCACCCGCGGGGCCCCGCCGGAGGGGCCGTGCGGTGCTCCCGGCCCCGTGCGGTGCTCCCGGCCCCGTGCGGTGCTCCCGCCCCGCGCCCCGCGCTCTTACCCGGCTGCGCTCGCCCGCCGCGGCGGGGCGGGACGGGACGGATCGCGACGGGACGGGGGGTTCGCACCGTGCCCTCGCCTTTAGGCCGCCGGGACCTTCCTCCGCGGCATCCCCCGGCCGAGCTCGGCTTGGCGGTGCTGGCGGACCCTCGCCCGGCGTCTCGGCGGGGACGGAGCGCCCGCCGTGCCCGTGCCCGGCGCTGCCCCTGCGGCCGGGGGGGAGCGGGGCCCCGGCCGTGGCCGCCGAGCCGCTCCCGCTCGCAGGACCGGCGAGTCACGCTCGCCGCGGCGGCAGAGGCGTTCCGAAGTAGGTTATACCTGCGCCGGCTGGGCGAGACACGCGGCAGCCACCGGCACGAAAATGGAAAACCCACCCGAAATCCCGCCTTTTTTTTATATTTAGGGACCTCGGCGGTGCCGTGCCGCAGCCGGGAACCTGCAGGGACCTAACCGGCCATTTTAGGTGACGGCGAGCGGGGTCTCCGGCAGCCCCCCGCGCTGGTGGCGGGCGGGGGGACACCGTCACCGCAGTGCCCCCCTGTCCCGAGGTGACCCCGCGCGCGGCGGTGACACCCCCCGGGTTGGCCGGGGTCCCCCGTGCGCCGGCGGCGGAGGGGACGCACGAGGGACCCCGTCCAAGCGCCTCTCCCGTGACAAGTGCCGCAGCGTATTATTATTGTTGTTGTCACTTTGAGTCACTGCCACCACCGCGCTCCTCCTCCTCCTCCTCCTCTCCTCCTCCTCCTCCTCCTCCTCCTTCCCAGCGCCAGGGAACAACTCCGGGATTGACTCAGAGGGGACAGGAGCGGCGGCCGTGAGTCACCCCCACCCCCTGCGCCCCCCACCCCTGACTCACGCCGGGGTGCCCCCCCCAGCCCCCCGCGGCGTGGGTGCTGCTGGCAGGGGGGGCCGGGAACAGGGTGGGCGTCCCCCGGGGCCCGAAATTTTGCCTCTGACAGATGGTTGTGCCGAAACCACCGTGGCCGTGACCTCATCCCCGGGGTTGTAATTTAGCGGTGAAATGTTTGGCTGCTGCGGGGGGCGGGGGGGGGCACGTGTCGGGGGGAGTGCCCGGACGGACACATGTGCCACAGCTCTGGGAGCCACTGCCACCGGGGGACGGGGGGTCTGGGGGCATGAGATGCTGGCGAGAGCTGGGGTGATCCTAAAAATAGACCTGGCACGGAGGGAGGACCCTGGGGTGGTCGGCAGCACTGAGCCAGCCCCATGGTGCACCCCACTGCACCCCAGGGCACCACTGCACCCCAGGGCACTGCAAGGAGTGACACACTGCACCCCACGGCACCCCAGTGCGCAATTCATTGCACCCCACGGTGCTACTGCACCCCACAGTGTCCCACTGCACCCTAAGGACTGACATACTGCACCCCATGGCACCCCAGTGCACAATTCATTGCACCCCACGGTGCTACTGCACCCCACAGTGTCCCACTGCACCCCAAGGAGTGACACACTGCATCCCACTGCACCCCAAGGAGTGACACACTGCACCCCACTGCACCCCAAGGAGTGACATACTGCACCCCACTGCACCCCAAGGAGTGACACACTGCACCCCACTGCACCCCAAGGAGTGACATACTGCACCCCATGGCACCCCAGTGTGCAATTCATTGCACCCCACAGCACTACTGCACCCCAGTGTCCCAGGGGGTGATTCATTGCACCCCAAGGAGTGATGCACAGCACCCCAAGGCACCACTGCACCCCACAGCACTGCAGAGAGCAACACACAGCACCCCACAGCACCCCAGGGAATGATGCCTGGCACCCCTGCACCCCCATGGCACCCCAGGGAGTGACTTCCTGCACCCCTTGGCACCCCAAGGAGTGATGCACTGCCCCCACAGAACACATGGCACCCCATGGCACCCCCAGGAGCGACACAGAGCCCTGCACTGCTCCACACCACAGCCAAACCCAAACACCGGCTGCAGCCCCACAGCTGGATCTGTTGGTGTGGGAATGCTGCCAAGGCCGAGGGCAGACCAAACTGCCTCTGGCACGGGGTGGGGTGGGATGGGGTGGGATGGGACAGGGACGTGTGTCACAGACCCCTGTGCTGGGCCGTGGTGCCGCTCGGCAGGTGGGACAGCGTGGATCACCCAGCAGGATGATGAAGGAGCTGCCAGAGCACCGGGAACATCTTACCAGGAACACCCAGGAGCTCCATGTGCTCAGTCACTGGGGAAAAAAGTCTGGGAGACGGTGTGACCCCAGCGAGCAGACCCCGGGCCCCATGGGGACCCTCTGGTTGATGGGAAGCAGAGCCGGGTGCCGATCTGGGGCAGGAGCTGAGCCGGAGAGATCCAAACCAGGATCGGGGATGGGCCGTGAGCTGGGACTGGCGGTTAACCGCGGGAACGGGCCCAACGCCGCCGGCACGTGCTGGCGCGTGCCGAGCCCCACGGCAGGGAAGTGGGATGGCGGCTGGGCCCGAATGCCAGGTAAGGAGAGTCTGCCCGTGAGTCCCTCCCGCGCCGGGAGCCCAAACCGACCCGCGGCCTCGAGGTGAGAGGGATCCGGAGCCATCCCACCAAACCACACGCCCCGACGCCGCCGGCTCCTCCCGCAGAGCCGAAGCCGCCGCGGCACGAGCGCGCCTGGCACACGCGTGTCCTCGGCACGCGCCGGCGGGACCTGCCAAGCCCACGCGCTCCCCTCGGGGCGCCACACCTCGCCGGGGCACGGCCCGTGGGGAGGCGTCGGGCAGGGATGCGCCGAAATAAAATTCCCTGCACAAAAACCACCGCCTGAGGGTCCCTGAGCGGCCGCCACGGCACGGCACGGCACAGCACGGGGCTCCACGGCCACCGGGTTTTGGGGCCAGCTGTGGCCCACCCTGGACAGCACTGTGGGCACGTGGGCAGCCCGGGACACCCGAGGGACGCCCAGGGACACCGGGGCTGCGGCCTCACTGGTGGGCACCAACATCCCGCCGTTCCACGAGAGAGCTGCGTGTCACCAAAGCGGCTCCACGGGGAAGTTTGGAGCTGACTCAGCACGAGGGGCCGGAGCCGGCGTGGGAGCTGCCAGGAGCAGCAGGGCCGGGTCCCACACTCTGTCCCCACCAGCTCCGGGGGCTCCCTGGGGGGCTCCTGGGCTCCCTGGGATGCGGGTGCCCGGTGTGGCACAGCCAGCGCGGAACGCGGCCGGTCCCGCGGTGACAACGGCGACGTCACACAAAAGGGCAGAAACACAGAAAGAGGAACTGAGCGAGGAGGAAAATCTCATTTGCCCGCAGGTTCGCGCAGGCGAAACACCCCGGAAAGGGGGGGGAGGAAACAGCAGTGGGAGGGAAGGGGGAGTGAGGGGGAAGGGGAGCAACAGGGAAGTGGGAAGTGAAGGGGAAGGGAGAGGGTAGTGGGAACGAACGGGAAGTGGGAAGTGAGTGGGAATGGAGGGAAGTGGGGGGGAAGCGAGTGGGAAGAGGGATGCGAGAGGGAAGAGGAAGCGAGTGGGAAGAGGGATGCGAGAGGGAAGGGGAAGCAATGGGGAAGGAAGAGGAAAATGAGAAGCCAGAGGGAAGGGGGAAGCAAAAGGGAAGGGGGAGTGAGCAGGAAGTGGGAAGTGAGTGGGAAGGGAAGGGAGAAGGAAGGTGGAAACGAGCAGGAAAGGGGAAGTGAGCAGGAAGCGGGAAGTGAGTGGGAAGGGGGACGAGAGCAGGAAGGGGGAAGCAAGAGGGAAGGGGAACAGAGAAGGAAGGGGGAAACGAGTGGAAAGGTGGAAGCGAGCAGGAAGTGGGAAGTGAGTGGGAAGGGGGATAAGCGAGAGGAAAGGGGGAAGCAAGCGGTGGCCCAGCTTAGGGGAGGCAGGAGCGGGAAGCAGCGGGCAGGAACAGGCAGGATGGGCACCCCCCGCGCCCTGCCAGGCCCCTGCCCCGCCGCCCCCTCCGCCCGGTCCCGCGGCACTTCAACCCCCCCCCGGAGGCTATTTTTGGTGCAAAACCCCCGAAGTTCGGGCAGGGCCGGGCCGGCCGGGCCCCCCGGGCGGCTCCGCCGCGGGCAGGGCAGGGACGGCCGGGCCCCCGCGTCCGCCCGGGGGGACACCCGGCGGTGCCACGGCGGGCCGGGAGGGGACCGGGGGGACACCCGGCGGTGCCACGGGGCCCCGCTGCCCTTCAGCCGCCCGCGCGGCGCTCAAGGACACGGCGGCGCCGCGGGGGCCGGGCCGGGCCGCGCCGCCACCCCCGCCCGCACGGCCGGGCCGAGCGGGGCCGAGCGGGGCCGGGCCGGGCCGGGCGGGGGCGGCGCGGGCCCGGGGGGGCCCGGCGGGCCCGGCCCTGCCGTGTTTTCCTGCCGCGGGCCCGGGACGGCGGAGACACCGCGGCGGCACCGGGGCCGCCCCGGACCGGGCCGAGCGCCCCGGAGGGACCCGAACCCCCCCCGGGGGGGACCCGAACTCCGGCCGGGGGGACCCGAAGCCCCGCCGGAGGGAGCCGAGCCCGGCCGGGGACACCCGAACCCCGCCGGACGCCCCGGCCGAGCCGAACCGGCCGGAGCCGAACCCCCCGAACGCGGCGGCCGAATCGAACCGAGCGGAGCCGAGCGGAGCCGAGAGTGCCCGAGCCGAGCGGAGCCGAGCGGGGCCGGGGCTGCCGCTCCCGCTGTCCCCGTGTCCCGCTGTCCCCGTGTGCCCCTGCCCCGTGTCCCGGTTACCTGGGCCGGTGCGGGCCCGGCGCCGAGCCCCGCCGAGCCGTGCCGAGCCCCGCCGAGCCGCCGCCGCCGCTGCGCTGCCCGGCCAGGCCTCCTCCCGCAGCGCCGCCGCCTCCACTGCAGCACCGAGCCCGCCGCGCGGTCCTAGAGCCCGCCGGCCGCGCCCGCCGCGGCACCGCACGGCACGGGCACGGCACAGCACGGCACCGCACGGCACGGGCACGGCACCGCACGGCACCGCACGGGCACGGCACGGGCACGGCACGGCACGGGCACGGCACGGGCACGGCACCGCACGGCACGGGCACGGCACGGGCACGGCACAGCACGGCACCGCACGGCACGGGCACGGCACAGCACGGCACCGCACGGGCACGGGCACAGCACAGCACGGCACCGCACGGGCACGGCACGGGCACGGCACAGCACGGCACCGCACGGGCACGGGCACAGCACAGCACGGCACCGCACGGCACGGCACGGGCACGGCACGGCACCGCACGGGCACGGCACGGCACAGCACGGCACCGCACGGGCACGGCACAGCACGGCACCGCACGGCACGGGCACGGCACGGGCACGGCACGGCACGGATCGGGCACGGGCACGGCACGGATCGGGCACGGGCACAGCACGGGCACGGCACCGCACGGATCGGGCACGGGCACGGCACAGCACGGATCGGGCACGGGCACGGCACGGCACGGCAGGGATCGGGCACGGCACGGATCGGGCACGGGCACGGCACGGCACGGGCAGAATGGCTGCACCACGGCCCGGGGGCCGGACAGACCGCCCGGGCTCGGCTTTGCTAAGCTAAGACGAGCCGTGCCGTTCCGAGCCGTGTTGTGCCAAGCCATGCTGTGCCGAGCCAGGCCATGCCAGACCAAGCCAAGCCGTTCTGTGCCAAGCCAGGCTGGCCCAAGCCAAGTGTGGTCAAGGGCCGTGCCACGGTGTGCCAAGCTGAGCCGTGCCAGGCCAGGCTGGTCCAAGCCAAGCCAAGTGTAGTCAAGGGCTGTGCAGTGCCAAGCCAAGCTAAGCCATGCCACGCCAAGCCAGACTGTGCCAGATCAAGCCAAGCCAAGTGCAGTCAGGGGCTGTGCCATGTCAAGCCAAGCCATGCCGTGCCATACCAAGCCCTGCCAAACAGCCATGCCAAGCCAGGCCACGCCAGACCAAGCCAAGCCATGCCTTCTCCCCACGTTTGTGCCAGCTCTGTCCCCCTGGTCCCTGGTGCCATTGCCACCCCCCGGGCAACTGCCAGGGTGTCTCCGGGAGCTTCTTCCTGCTGGGTACCCCCCTCAGGGCGTGTGTGGAGTGCCCCCGGACCCTCCCCAGCCAGGGGCTGCCAGGGCCAAGCGGGGATCGGTGTGTCCTCAGTCCCGTCCCTGAGAGGTGTTGGCCTGGAGGCCCCTCGGGAGGCTGGAAAGCAGGTGATGGACACCCAGGGAACGTCAGCGGGCAGAGATCCATGGCAGCGGATCCCAGGCCTTGGAATTTGGGGGGTCTTTGGTGAAGGGGATTTGTAACTCCTCCTTAAGGATCTGACAGGGGGGGCTGGTGGTGCCGTGGGAGCTGGGGTGGGACCGAAAAGCCAGGGGACCGCCAGGACAACCCACCAGCTGCTCGGAAGCACCTGGAATCGGGGGCTCAGGGCTGGACTTGAGGAGCACTGGAAGAGCCAGAAGAGCCTCAGGGGGCTCACGCTGCTGTCTCCAACACCTGCACAGGTGATGCTTTTGGTCCACCAAAGCCTGGGCTTGGCCTGGGCCCCAGCTGGCGCTGGCAGGTGCCGAGGATGGACTGACCTTGGGGGATCCCTGGGAATATCCAGCACCACCCGGATGAGTGCCCAGGGTCCCAAGCTGGTGCCACAGCCCCTGGCATGGGCATGGAGGGGCCCAGCGGCACCTGGCTGTGCTTTGGCAGCCCCATTCCTGCTCTGGCTGTGCTGCAGTGCCAGGAGGATCCCCCCAGGCAGGGCCCCCCCTTGCCCTCAGTGCTGGAAGGCGCCCGGTGCACAGGGGGGCACTGCAAAATAAGGCATTAATTAATAATGCTAATTAATGGTGTGTTCCCTGGAAGGATAGGCCCTGTCTGCTCCCACGGGTGTCCTGTAGGAGCCTCCCATGGGTGCCGGGATCCCAGCTGGAAAGGGGCAGGTGCCCCTGGACCAGAGCACAGGACTGGGATTGACCTCCCAAATCCCATGGGGAGGGTCCTGCTGGGCCAGGATTGACCCTGAAAACTCCAGGGGCAGGATCCCACCAGGCTGGGATCAACCCCCCAAACCCCAAAGGCAGGGTCCTGCTGGGCTGGGATTGGGATTAACCCCCCCAAATCCCATCCTGGGGGGCAGCCCCACGCCCGGCTCTGCTGCAGTTCTGCCTTCCGTGACGGTGCCACATGTCACCACAGTGGCTCTGCTGCCTCTCCAGGATGTGCCAGGCCTTGTGCCAGTGATGGAACACCCAGGGGACACTTGGAGTCCTGGCAGGGGTGTGGGACCATCACTGGGGGATGCTGCTGGCAGGGGAATGTGGCCAGAGAGCTGTGCTGGCGCTGGGCTGGGCACAGGAGGAGAAGGAGGAGGAGGATGGTCACAGGTTGACCATCTTCCATGCCAGGTCTTGGCATCTCTGTGCTCCAGCAGAGCCATCCTGCTCTGTGGCAGCTGGCAGCTCCCATCCCTTCCGTGCTCCAGAGACCCTCAGGAGGCTGCAGAGCCCCACAGGGGCTGTGCCCTGAGAAACCCCCACATCCCTCAGACCCGCTCAGCCACCAGTGCTCGGCCTTCCCAGCCCCATCCCTACATCCCAGGGCATGTGGGGGCTCAGATGGTGCCACAGCCACATTGGCAGCGTGGTGCCCACCTGCCCCCACATTCCTGCTCTCCTGCCCCACCAGCTCCTCTGTAACTGCTTCTGCCCTGGCAGCTCGTTTGGGGAACGGGTGCAATTATCCCCAGGGATAACCCCTGACCAGGGAGGTCGGGGGGGCTGGTCCCAGCTCTGTGCTTCCGACCACCCGTCCCACGGATGGGGCAGCACCAGGAACCAGCCGGCCCCAACACTCTGCTGGAATGTTCCACCTGGAATTGGTGCTCCCCAGGCACTCACTCCCTACCCTGGCAGAGCTGGGGGTCCCTGGGCCCCCCCGACGCTGAGCAGCTCCCCCCCAGCAGCAGCTCGGCCTCGCCACCGAGAGAGCAGCGGCCCCACGCCCCGGTGACACGGTGACAGCTGCCAGTGCACAGGCAGGTCCCTCCGGGGCAGGAACAGGGATCGGCTTAATTAATCTCGCCTGGAGGGCGGGCGCCAAATTAAGCCGGTGACGGTGACACCGCAGCCCGGTCAGTGAGCCCGGGGAGCAGCCGGGCCCCTCGGCGTGGGGACAGCCGGTGTCACACGCCGGGCAGTGGCACAGTGTGCCGTGATGGCACTTGGGTTGCTGGGGGTGGCACTCGGCGTGCCAGGGTGGGAGTGTCCCTTCCACAGGCCCCTCTGCCAAGCCCTGGGGACGTGGGGTGTGAGGACATGGCACGCTGCTGGCATTGTCACCGGTGGCACTGGTGGGCTGAGGGGGGTGACTTGGGGTGGCAGCGGTGCCAGACGAGGGATGGAGACCCCAAGGGATGCAAGTGTGAGGGCACTGTGGCCAGAGGGACACAAAGGGATGCAGGTGATGGCACCATGACCAGGGGGACACAGGTGTGATGCCACTGTGGCTCAAGAAACGCCAAGGGACACAGACATGATGCCACCGTGGCCAGACCTGGTGGGAGGCCGGTGTGATGCCACTGTGGCCGGAGGGACCCAAAGTGATATAGGTGGCACGGCCCCATGCCTTGAGGGACCCTGAGGGACACAGGTGTGATGCCACCGTGGCTCAAAGGATGCCAAGGGATGCCAAGGGATTACAGGTGCGATGCCACCACAGCCAGGGGGATGCCAGGGACGCAGATGTGACACCACGGTGGCCTGAGGGACCCCCGTGCTCTCTGCACTCCTGATGCTGAGCAGGGCGGCCGTGCCGTGTCCCGGTGCCACTCCCGGCGTGTGGATCCCGCAGTGCTGCTCCCGCCGCTCAGCCCGGGGAGGGGGAGCAGCTGTGGCCGGTCCCTGCTGTCCCTGCTGTCCCCGCTCCCCCCGCTCCCGCCTGACCTGGTTTCCAGCTCCGAGGGCTCCTCGTTATGCAACCGCCGCCGAATTCCTGCACGAGCAGAAATGGCCGACAGTCCCCACATCATCCCACAGCCCGGGCACGGGGGCGGCCCCGCCTGCCCCCCGGCCCCTGGCCCGCACCCCCGACCCACCGCCGTGCCCGCGGGAGGAGGGTGCCGGGAGGGGCTCGGCGGGGCCGTGTCCCCTGGGCCCTGTCCCCCAGTGCCACGGGGCTTGTGCCACCCCTGGCGGGCGGCAGCCGTGGGGTGCGGGAGCACCGGTGGCACCGGGAGCACGTGGCAGGGCTGTCCCCGGGGACAGGGCGTGTGTCACACGGGGGTGCGAGGGCAGGCGGGCACGGCGAGGTCCGGGACCCCGGGGAGGGGCCGCAGCCCCCCCGAGCCGGGACAGGCTCCGTGCCGGGCTCCCGCACCTGCAGCCACGCCCGCGGGGTCCCGCCCGGCTCCGTGTTTGCCCACCGATAACCCCGCTGGGGAGAGGGGAGGAGGGCTGGGATGAAGGGCAGGAGCCGCAGCGGCGGCTGGAGCGGAGGCATCGATCCGGGGATGGAAAGAGCCGCAGCGGCCGGGGGAGCCCAGGGAGCGGCCCCAGCCCCGGGGGCTGGCGCTGCCACGAGCCCCCGGCCCCGTGTGAGGGGACACCGGGTGCCCCCGGCGGGGGGGGGCTGCGGGGGTCGGGGCTCCCCCTCCCCGCAAATCAGTGGGGTCCCTGGGGTACACGCGGTCCTTGAGGGCTCCTTGGGGTGCACAGAGACCCTGGAGTCTTCCTGAGGTGTTTGGAATACCTGGGGCACACGAGGTCCTTGAGCTCTCCGTGGGCCACGTGGGGTCCCTGGGGGTCTCCTTCGTGTGCGCAGGGACCCTGGGGTCTCCATGGGGTCCCTGGGGGTCTCCTTGGTGTGCGCAGGGACTCTGGGGTCACCCTGAGACCTCGTGGGGCTGAGCCCACCCGCTGCCCCTCACGCTGAGCGGGAGCTGCCCCGCCCCCCCCGCAGCTGGGGGTAATCGGGGTTAATTGCGGTTCTAATGAGGTGTGAAAGGGTTATTGCCTGTGGGATGAGCAGAGGGGCAGGGATGGGGACAGTGGTGCCACTGGACTCGGCTGTAGCCTGCTCCGCTCCTGTGTCTGCACCCACGTCCCCGTGGCGGGAGGCACAGGATGGCTGGGGGGGTCCCGAGGTGAGAGTTGTGCCCGGGGGCAGCTCGGGGCACACCGAGGGCCTCACCAGAAACCGCGGTGGGTCCGTGTCCCCAGGCAGGGGGCAAGGCCAGGACGGGGGGGAACGGGGCAGGGACCTGCGGCGGTGGGCGCGGGGGGACAGGGGCCCTGGCAGGGACGATGCCGATGCTGGGGACAGGCAGAACCCGGGGCGTGCCAGTGCCCCACAGAGTGCCGGTGCCCCACAGAGTGCCGGTGCCCCACAGAGTGCCGGTGCCACGGTGGCAGAGCCGGCTGTGCAGTGGCACTCAGTCCACGGGCACGTGGTGCCCCTGGGCTCTCATTTCTCGCTCCTGCTCTCACCCCCACGCCAGGCTGTGCAGCACGAAGCTTCCCCAGGCCCCCGGCTCTGGGAAGGGTCCGGAGCTTTCCCACCGAGGCACCTAATCCCTAAAACGAATGAGCACCAGGAGAGGGGCAGTGCCAAATCGGGGCTGGGGAGTGGGGAGGGGACGCACCTGCACCCGGGATCCCACGGATTCTGGGAGTGAGGTTTCCATCGGTGGCTCTGCCACCTCAACGCCCCCCCCGGGCCCGTTCTGCTGCCGCCAGATGTGCGGGGTGTGCGCTGGGGGCACATCTGTGCCCCCAGCGCACACCCCGCACATCTGGCGGCAGGGCAGCTGTGGCGCCGTGCCGAGGGCCCGAACACTGGCAGCTCTGTGCGCTCCCAGCGACCCGCAGCCATGACCAATGCGGGGATCTCCGGCTCTGCCCCGCGGCCCCAGGGCACAGCGCCGGCAGCTGCTCCCGCCCCCGAGCAGGAAAAACCCCCTTTTTTTCTTTTCTTTTTTTCTCCCCTTTTTTTTCACGAGATCCCCCGCCTTTTTTTTTTTTCCACATGGCGAAGGGACAAGACACCCCGCGGGGAGAAGATGGATTTATTAAATATTTGGCGGATGACAGAACATGGCTCCCCGCTCGCAAGGGCTGCTCTTGGAGACGTTCCCCGCGCTTACGGCATCGGCTCCGGCGCGGCTTCGCCAGCTGCTCCCAGGGACAATCCCGTTCCCAGGGACAATCCCGCTCCCAGGGACAATCCCGCTCGCTCCCGCGCTCCTCCGTGCCCACAGGAATAGGGAATGGCACTGCAGCTTGGTGCAACCCCCGGGGACACTCCGGCTGCAATGGGCACAGCCAGGCCTTGGGGATGGCACGAGCAGCCAAGGCCACCACTGTCCCTGTGCATGGCACCAACAGACCAGCTGGGGAGGGTCCCCGTGTGGCTCCCATCCCTGTTCCCTGCCCCATGGGAAGGGGGGTGTCCCTCTCCTGGCATTAACCCCCGGCACCAGCCGGGCACACCAGTGCAGGGACGTGGCTCTGCCCCGAGGAATTCCTATGGGAAAATGTTTTAAGGTGCGTTTTCCTCCAGGTGGGTTCTGCCCCAGGGAATTGCAGAGTTCCCTGGCAATCCTGATCTGGTGGGTGCTGTCGGTGGGAGCCCTCCAGCTGGCAGTGGGAAGACCCCGACCCTTGTGCAGCTGTGACATCCCCAGCTCCTGATGGCTGTCACCACCCTGGCAGAGCCACTGGCAAAACATCCCTAGTTTTGGTGCTTGGATTTGCCCATAGCCACAGCCAAGGATGCTGTAGGACTTGTCCCTGTCCCCACCCTCATCTTAATGGTAATGAACATCCCTGTCCCCATCCCCGTTCTCATCGCCTGTCCCCATCTCCATCCCCACCCCTGTCCCTGTCCCCATCCCCATCCCCATCCCTGTCCCTGTCCCCCATCTCCATCCCCATCCCTGTCCCTGTCCCCCATCTCCATCCCCATCCCTATCCCTGTCCCTGTCCCCCATCCCCATCCCCATCCCTGTCCCTGTCCCCCATCTCCATCCCCATCCCTGTCCCTGTCCCCCATCTCCATCTCCATCCCCATCCCTGTCCCTGTCCCCCATCTCCATCCCCACCCCTGTCCCTGTCCCCCATCTCCATCCCCATCCCTATCCCTGTCCCTGTCCCCCATCACTGTGCCCATCCCCATCCCTATCCCTGTCCCTGTCCCCCATCACTGTGCCCATCCCCATCCCTTTCCCTGTTCCCATTCCCATCCCTGCTTGACTTGACTGTGCCACTCCAGGTTCTCATCGCTCCCCTTCCCTCCTTGGCAGCTCATTCCCAACATTTACATCCAACCAAACCTGTGGCCACCACGGGTGTTTATTCCCCCTCTCCCGTGGGCTGGGGGGACCCAGGGGGTGTGTTCCCGTGGGCCCTGGGTGGGCACAGGGAGGGGCAGAGCCGAGGGCGCTCCCAGGGTTTGTGGCTCCCTTCCATCCATCACCCTCCATAAATATTTATGGATGCATCAGGGCCCTCAGCTCCTTCCACTAAAAATAACATTCCTAAGCACCACGGGAAAAAAAAAATGCTGAAAACCACCCGTGCCTGGGACTGGTGGTTTTGGGAACCAGCGATGGCAGAGGAGCCCAGCGCGGGTCACCGGGGAGCTGCCACCCCCTGCTCCCTTATTTCCTTTGCTTTTAACCAACACTGGACCCAACTCCCGGTGCTGGGAGTGGAGATGCAGCTCTCAGCCTGGCCATGCTCCTCCCCAGGTCCCCTGGAAAGCTCCCACAGCCTGAAGAGCTGCTCCCAGCAAGGCCGGGAATGCCGGAGGTTGGTGGCCCATCACGGCCCCCTGGTCAGACACCCCTTCACCTGCACCCCCCCCCGGGAGGACACACCTCACACCCCACTCCAAGGTGGGTTTTTGAGAGAGAATCCCCTTCATGCCACGCAGGAGGGACCCCAGGAGGGCCTGCACCCCTTTTTCCATGCACACGAGGAGGAAGGACCAGCGTGTGAGGCGACGGTGGCACCGCCCGGGAGGAGGCCGGGACGGAGCCGTGCACGGAGCGGGAACAGCCACCAGCAGTTTCCTTTCAGGTGTTTTTTTTTTGTTTTCTCAAGCCTCCCGTGACTCGCTGAGCCGGGTGGGACATGGTGTGGTCGTCGCTGGGGAACCCGCCGAGGGAACATGCAATGGCCTGAGGGCAGGAGAGTCCTCCGGGTGTTCCGGGGAGAGCCCCCCGGGGGGCTGTGGGAGAGCCCTCCCGCTGGCTTTGGGAGGGCTGTGTCGGCAGCAGGTGGTGGAGATCGGTCACAGTTGCACACGATGGTGATGGATGGGCTGAACGTGCCTCTTCCCAAGGACGGGAGACGTCCCTCGGTCGCGAGCGCAACCTCCGCGCCTGCGGCACCAGAAACGCCCGTCAGCACCCACGGGGAGCAGAGCTCCAGCCCAGCCCCCTGGGGCACAGCCAGAGCCACCTGTCCCTGCTGGGACCTGGCAAAAGGAGGCTCAGGGGGCACCTTTTCCTCTCTGGAACTCCCTGAGAGGAGGGGGGCGGGGGTTTGGGCTCTGCTCCCGGGGAACAAGGGACAGCACAAGGGGGAACGGCCCCAAGCTGTGCCAGGGCAGGGTCAGGGTGGAGATACTGGGAACAATTCCTTCCTGGAAGGGGCTGTGCAGCCCTGGCACAGCTGCCCAGGGCAGGGTTGGAGTCCCCATCTCTGGTGGGATTTAAAAGCCCTGTGGATGTGGCACTTTGGGACAGGGGTCAGGGGTGGCCTTGGCAGTGCTGGGGAATGGTTGGACTGCATGGTCTCAGAGCTTTTCCAACCCCAATGATTCCATGACTCTGACCTCCTGAACCTTCTGCTGGGGCTGTGCACCCCTGGGGCCATCCTGGAAAGCCTGGAGCAGACCCAGCTTGTGGCCCCCACGAGAGTCCCCCTGACCCCAGAGCTCCTCACCTTGGACCCCAGAGAACCAGGAACCATGAACTCCTAAGTCCCTGACACCTGGACACACAGGACTGGGAGGAACCTGAGGAATCAGAGAATCCCGGGATCACTGAGGTTGGAAAAGCCCTCCCAGCCCATGGATCCCCCTGTGCCCCATCCCCACCTTGTCCCCAGCCCAGAGCACTGAGTGCCACGGCCAGGCCTTCCTGGGACACCTCCAGGGCTGGGCACTCCAAACCTCCCTGGGCAGCTGTGCCAGTGCCTGACCACCCCTTCCAGCAGGAAATTCTTCAAGGTGGAAGAGCCACCACAATTTAAAGAGTTGGTTTTGCTTTTCTTTTTTGTCCTTTCCCACTCTTTCTGGAGGATAAAGAAGCCTGAAAGTGGTTCCCCTCTCATTTTCTCAGTGGTCTCTAATTCAGAGCTTGTCAGCTGCTCCTGGGAGGTGTTGGAGGCCCTGCTGGAGCACCTCATCTCCACATCAGTGCTGAGGGGTGACAGGGTCACAGACATCCCTTTCTCCAGAGCCGTCAGGGTAGAGGGACGTGAAGAAAAGCCACACACTGGGGCCCAAACAGCTCCCTGTGCTGGCTCCCCCTCCAACACTGTAATTTCACTCCTTCTTGAGTTACCAGATTGTTTCCCAGATGAGGCAGGACTTGAATTTCTAATGCAAAAACTGTTAGAAAGACTCCCAAGCCCCTCTGGGGTTCTCTCCTTCCGCTGCTGAAGCGGCTGGAGACGGGAAGGGCAAATCCCCTTTTTTTCTCCTTTGCCAGTTGCCTGCACAGGACACTGGCAGGAACTGGTGGTGGGTTTATCCCAAATTGTGGTTGGATCCATCACTGATTCTCCTGGCCCATGACCACAGGGGGCTGGGGCTCAGTTAAAGGTAAAATTCCTTCTCCTGCCTGGTTCCTACAACCACCCAACCTACAGCGTGAGGGAAAAGGTCCCAGAGGAGGGTCCCCTCCTGCCCCTGTCCCTGTCCCTCTCTGGCCAATTCTAGGTGTGTCCATGGCAGGTTTTGTGCCAGGACCCCGCTTCCCAGCGGGAATGGGGAGTGATGGGAATGATGGCAAACATCCAGGGAGTGTGGAAACCTGAGCAGTGCCCTCCTAGGAGGTTTCAGGTGGGAGAGATAAGGATCTGGTTCAGGTCTGTGGAGACATTGTCACACTTGTCACACGGAGCTCCGGCTCCCTCCCGCCCTCGGCCCCACTTGTCTGTCTGTCCGTCTGTTGGGCCTTGGTATAACCCAAAGCCCTGGCTCTCTGAGGGGAGAGATTGTGGGTTTGGTATGTCTGGACAGTGTCCATCACCACGGGGTCCCACATCCCTGATGAGGCCTCTTCCTATGGAAGTGACACCAACAAAACTGGAGATAACGCTGCTCTCACTGGAGGTAACGGTGTTTTCCCACTTTGGGGAGACCTTGGAGCCTCTTCCAGGGCCTAAAGGGGCTCCAGGAGAGCTGGAGAGGGACTTGGGACAAGGGATGGAGGGACAGGACACAGGGAATGGATTCCCACTGCCACAAGGCAGGGTTAGATGGGATAGTGGGAAGGAATTGTTGGCTGGGAGGGTGGGCAGGCCCTGGCACAGGTTGCCCAGAGAAGCTGTGGCTGCCCCTGGATCCCTGGAAGTGTCCAAGGCCAGGCTGGATGGGGCTTGGAGCAGCCTGGGCTGGTGGGAGGTGTCCCTGCCCATGGCAGGGGGTGGCACTGGATGGGCTTTGAGGTCCTTTTCAACCCAGACCATTCTGGGATTTATGAAAAACATCCTTTTGAACGTTGCAGAGCGATGGGCAGGTGGGACCGTTCCTGGTGCAGAAACAGGAGAGGAAGGACAGGAGAAGGAGGTGACTGGAGCTCAGGCCTATGCACTGCTGGAGATGGGAAGAGAAATCCATCTGTCCTTACCTGAATTGCTGTCCAGCCTCGGCTGCCCTCCTAACCTGCAACACAGGGAAGGGCACGGTTAGGAAATGGATCATTTTATTTCCCATAAAATGAAGGATCTACTCCCCCACCTCTTATTCCTCCAAATTGGACTCCCCCAGAACTGCACAGCTGGGGATACACAGCAAGTCCTCTGAAAGGCAAGTGGGAAAGTGCTGATCCCCAGAGCCCAGCAATCCCAGCGTGGCCAGGGTGGGATTGTCCAGTCCCACCCCTCAGAGCAGGGTCAGCCCCACAGGCTGCTCAGGACCTTCACCCTGAGGTTGTAGAGACCCCCCAGCCTCTTGGAGCACCTATGCTTGACCACACTCGGGGTAAAAAAGTACTTTTTCTGTCCAAGCAGAGTTTCCATGTGCCCATTGTCTCTCTTTGCCTTCCTTGGGCACCTTGGAGAAGACTCTGCTTCAGTTTTCTTCAGTCTCTCCCAGTTACTTGCACACACTGATTTGATCCAAGTGTCACCTTTATCACTGCCACAGGGCAGGTGTATTCCATAGAATCCCAGAAGTTTGGGGGTGAAGGGACCTTAAAACTCATCCAGTCCCACCCCTGCCATGGCAGGGACACCTCCCACCAGCCCAGGTTGCTCCAAGCCCCGTCCAACCTGGCCTTGGACACTCCCAGGGATCCAGGGGCAGCCACAACTCCTCTGGGCAGCCTGTGCCCGTGCTGAAATCCAACTTAAAATTGGATGTTTCTGTCTAGGAAATCTGATGGGGCAGCAAACTGTGCTTTTTCAGCAGTTTGAGCTGATCCCAGCTCTGTAGTCCCTTTTCCAGTGGTTTGAGGGTTATGAAATCCAAATGGTCAGTACAGGAAGGGACCAGCCCATGGAGAGTCTCAGGTGTCATTGTCCTGGGGGAGAGGCAGCAGGGCCCTGCAAACAGGGACTGCAGGACAGCCCTGGCAGAGCCAGCGTCCCACCTGGAGCAAAGCCTGGCAGAGGGGAACGTGTGGACACGCAGTGCCAGGTCCCAAGCACGGCGGGAACGCCGAGGCTGAGGTGGCTTTGCCAGCTCCCAGCCGGGCTCTTCCGAGCCTGGAAAACTCACGGACGTCTCCGAAGACGTCGCTGAGTTCGTGATCCCAACCACAGACCACGGAGCCAACTTGGAGGCCTCCAGCATGATTTCATCCCCCCTGAAGCTGCACCAAGTGCGGGGACGTCACTGTCTCCAGCAGGGAAGAGAGGGCTGGGATTGATTATGGGGACACAGGGAAATAGGAAATAACTCCACAAAGAAACTTTTGAGGAAGCCCAGGGATGATGATGTCCCTAGGAATGGTTTTAAATGGAGAGAGGATCAATTTGGATTGGATATTGGAAAGAAATTCTTCCCTATAAGGCCCTGGCCCAGGTTGCCCAGAGAAGCTGTGGCTGCCCCTGGATCCCTGGAAGTGTCCAAGGCCAGGCTGGACGGGGCTTGGAGCAACCTGGGCTGGTGGGAGGTGTCCCTGCCCATGGCAGGGGTGGCACTGGGTGGGCTTTAAGGTCCCTTCCCACCCAAACCATTCCATGATGATTCTCTGAAACCCCTCACAGCGGAGTTCCCATGAGGACCAGCATGTCCCTTGTCCGTGTCTGCAGGAGGTGGGGAGTATGTGAGCTGCCAGGGATGTTTCTTTTTGCTCCTTCCAGATGGGAGAGTGTTGCTGAGCCGGGGCTGCTGTGCCCGGGATGAAGCCCAGGCACAGCTCCCTGTGGGCACAGCTCAGAGTCCGTGTGTCCACAGACCCCTGTAGGTAACTTGGGCCCTGGTACCACCCACCCCTGACGTACCCACACCCCAGGCACTGACACCCCTCACCACGGGGGCTGGAGCAGCTCCCACGGTGCCCACGCCGGGGCTGCACTTACATATTGATTATTCCTCGATTTCCCTGCCAGGTTTTACCTCACTGACTCTGGGACATTAAGAAATCACTTTTTCCCTGGCGGGGATAATATTTACATTCCACACGGAGGCTTTTGGATCCAGCTCTGCTTTTGGACACACGTCTCAGCCGTCCCTGCCCGGCTGCTCGATGAGTAACGGAGCGGTTTGTGTTACATCTCTGCTCCCATACATCATATTCCAGCTCCTCAGAATCCCCCTTTCCCTATTTCCCATGCAAGGCACAATGCATATTTGGAAAAACCAGGCGGGTCATCTGGTAAGCATCTAAAATATTCCACTGAAGAGGAATGTTCTGGGGCAGAGAGGGTCCTGTGACTGGGAGCCAGGGAGATCCTGCTTTGGGAGCTCCCGTTTCAGCCAGAATCGAGCTTCCCGCGCTCCTTCCCACCGAGTTCAAACACTGCTGGGCAAAGGAACAGAGAGTTTCCAAACACCTGGATGCTCTGCAGAACTCACTGGATGGGAAAACTCAGGGAAATGAGCTCTTTTTGGGAGAAACGTGAGCTCTGCCGCCTCGGCGCAGCCAGAGGGGAACGTGTGTGTAACAAAATAGGGCTGAAAAGTCCCCGTTTGTTGACGCTGGAATCGGGTTTGGCTCAGGCCAGACAAATGCCTGGGCTGATTCAAACCCCTCCAAGGCTGTTCCTCGTGTCTGGGTCTGAAACATGGGAAGCAGAGGCCGAGTGAGCCCCGAGCGAGGTCCCGTCCCTGGGAGGGCCCGTGAGGAGCTCTGTGGGGGTTTGTGGGGCTCTGTGGGGGTTTGTGGGGCTCTGTGGGGGTCTGTGGGGCTCTGTGGGGTTTATGGGGCTCTGTGGGGGTTTGTGGGGCTCTGTGGGGGCTTGTGGGGCTCTGTGGGGGCTTGTGGGGCTCTGTGGGGGTTTGTGGGGCTCTGTGGGGGTTTGTGGGGCACGAGGTGGGAGCAGATCCCGGCAGATCCCCCTCCACCCCCACCCTGCTCAGGGGTCAGAAAATCCCAAGGCCACGGTGATCACTCCCAGCTGGAATCACTCCTGCGGAATGTGCCGTGGATTCACTGGCACCAGAGATAAAGTCTGGGTGGACTGGCGTGAAGACCAGGGAGACAGGGGTGACAGGGGCCTCCAGTGACACTGATGGCATTGCCCATGTGGGATTGGGATTGGGCACAGGGATTCTGGACACTTGTCCAGCCAAGGTCACCGAGGGCAGGGGCTGGGCAGGTGATGGTGTCACCACTCAGAGACTTCACTGGTGACCCCTCCCCACACACTTTGGGTTCTGTCTGATCCCTACACCTGAGCTGGGTTTCCCACAGCACCCGGAGCAGCTCCTCCTCCTCCTCTCACACACTTCTGTGCATGGTGACCTTTGCTGGAAAAAAACCATCCCTGAAAGCTGAACACACACAGCAAAGGGACCACGGCCATGATGTCAGCCCGTGGCAGAGGCTGGAGAGAGGGACAGTGACTGGAGCCATCAGGAAAACCTGTGCCATGGGGGGTCCTTCACCTGGAGCCACCTGCACCTGGAGCCATCCACCTGCACCTGGAGCCATTGACCTGCATCCAGTCATCCACCTGCATCCAGAGCCATCCACCTGCACCCACATCCATCCACCTGCACCTGGAGCCATCCACCTGCACCTGGAGCCATCCACCTGCACCTGGATCCATCCACCTGCATCCAGAGTCATCCACCTGCATCCAGAGCCATCCACCTGCATCCAGTCATCCACCTGCACCTGGATCCATTGACCTGCATCCAGAGCCATCCACCTGCATCCAGAGCCATCCACCTGCACCCACATCCATTCACCTGCACCTGGATCCATCCACCTGCACCCAGAGCCATCAACCTGCATCCAGTCATCCACCTGCACCCACATCCATCCACCTGCACCCACATCCATTCACCTGCACCCACATCCATCCATCTGCATCCAGAGCCATCCACCTGCACCTGGAGCCATCCACCTGCACCTGGAGCCATCCATCTGCATCCAGAGCCATCCACCTGCATCCAGTCATCCACCTGCACCCAGAGTCATCCACCTGCACCCACATCCATCCACCTGCACCCACATCCATCCACCTGCATCCAGAGCCATCCACCTGCATCCAGAGCCATCCACCTGCACCTGGATCCATCCACTTGCACCTGGAGCCATCCACCTGCATCCAGAGCCATCCACCTGCATCCAGAGCCATCCACCTGCACCTGGAGCCATCCACCTGCACCTGGATCCATCCATCTGCATCCAGAGCCATCCACCTGCATCCAGAGCTATCTACCTGCATTCAGAGATATCCACCTGCACCTGGATCCATCCACCTGCACCCAGAGCTCCTCGTGGGGCTCCAGAGGTGGTGAACACACAGAGGAGCGAGTTGCCAAATGTTTCACAGCTCTGACACGTTTGTCCCCTCACCTCGGTCCTTCCCATTCTGCAGCTTCCCTGTTTCTTCTTCGTCTTCTTCCTCTGCTTCAGAAAAAAAAGAAAAGAAGAAAAGCTGACACGAGACAGGTGGGTGAGAGAAGAGAGAGAATCATGGAAGTGTTTGGGTTGGAAAAGCCCTCTCAGACCGCTGAGTCCAACCATCCCCAGCACTGCCAGGCCACCACTAACCCACGTCCCCAAGTGCCACACCCACATGGCTTTTAAATCCCTGCAGGGATGGATTTAACCACCACCTCCTTGGGCAGCCCCTTCCAGTGCTTGACAACCCTTTCCATGAAGAAATTCCTCCTGGATTTCACTGGTTTCATGGTGAGAGCTGGGGGTTCATTATGTTTATCTGGGGATAAGCAGAGTGAGTTTATGGCCAGGCCCGGATTTGCACAGCAGAGCGGGAGCAGAAGGTCACATTCTTCCCCAGATGGTGGCTCTGACTTGTTTCGAGGAGATCTGTGTAAACAGGTGATGGTTATCCTGAGGGACATGGCACTTCTGCCTCCAGCACATGGTGGGAGGGCAAAGAAAGGGAGAAACCCTCCAATGGAGAACCGGAGGTGTTTGGGATGGATCCGATCAAAGGGGCCTGATAAACGTGTCCTTTGTGGCTTTGGGAGCAGGATGGTGAGACATGGGGGGTCACACAGCCCAAGCCCACTCGGCAGTGGCTCCAGGGGGTCCTTAATGTGACCTCCAAGGAGATCAGGGACAAAACCAAACGCATTTGGAATAACCAGAGATGTGACTCGGAGCTCAGTGTTGGGTCTTGGACTTGCCTCCTGTGTGAAGACCAGCACCCTGGGTCTTTAGGCTCAGACAGAGTAAAAATGGGACCAGTGTTCCCTCAGCAGCACAGGGAGCAATGGGATTACTGTGTGGATTGTTGTGTGGCACTTGGGGACACGGGTTAGCAGTGGCCTTGGCAGTGCTGGGGGAACAGCTGGACTTGGTGGTCTTGGAGATCTTCAACCTCAGTGACTTTGTGACTCTGTAATTCTGGGACTCCAGGATTCTATCACAGAATCACAGAATCTCCTGAGTAGGGAGGGACCCCCAAGGATCATCCATCCAACCCCTGGCCCTGCACAGAGACCCCAACAATCCCCCCCTGTCCCTCAGAGCCTTGTCCAAACCCTCCCTGAGCTCTGGCAGCCTTGGGGCCGTGCCCATTCCCTGGGGAGCCTGGGCAGTGCCCAACCACCCTCTGGGGGAAGAACTGAGATCCCACTTAACCCTGCCCTGCCATCACTGCAGGAGAAGGCAGAGACTGAAACATCCCGGGAAGCCCCCAGAGGACGGGGTGACACTGCGGCGTTCCCCTCCCAAGGGAATCTGTTCCCTGGGCCAGAGCAGAGGCACCAGAGGCACAGGGAGGGTGGGAGGTGCAGGCACTGGTGCCTCCCAGACCCTCCCCACACACCTCCCGTGGCTGCCCGGGGGAGCTGGGCCGGGGGAGGTGTCTGTTCCCACAGCTCACCTCCGGGACGGGATGTGTGAAATCCCGCTGGCTCCGTCAGCTGAGGATAACTCATGCTTTTCCTAATTTACACAGACGACACCCTTGCAGGGGAGCCTGCCTTGGTCCCTGCACCTCCTCGAGCAGGAGCCTGCCAGTGCCTCCATTTTCACTCCCTTCTCACTGCCCTGTGATCCACACGGCTTTGCACATCCCTGACACGGCTGGTGGCCACGGGAACGGCTGGGCCGGTGCCAGGGAGGTTTGGGCTGGATTTAAGGACAAGGTTCTTCCCCCAGAGGGTGGTTGGCACTGACCAGGCTCCCCAGGGAATGGGCACGGCCCCAAGGCTGCCAGAGCTCAGGGAGGGTTTGGACACTGCTCTGAGGGACAGGGGGGATTGTTGGGGTGTCTGTGCAGGGCCAGGGGTTGGATGGATGATCCTGGTGGGTCCAACTCAGGATATCCCACAATTCCATGATTCTACAACACCTGCTCTGCTACAGAAAACAAAAAGCCAAAGACTGCAGACTGTGCTTTGGGCAGAGGTTTGTTCTCCGTGTTTCAGCCCCGGGGGAAGAGCTGAGGTGATTTATGGGGGGAACAGGCGGCCCTGCCGCGGCGCTGGCGGTGCTGCTGTCAGCCATGGACAACTTTATTAACTCCCAGCTGCCTCCACAGCCGGGACACGGGGCTGGCAGAGGGGGGATTTACTGCTGGGCAGTAAAATCTCAGCCCTGTTTATCACTGTGGCCGCTCCATCACAGGCAGAGCCTCGTGGGGTCTGTCACAGCCCGGGAGGAGTTTGGGGGGACACAAGTGTGGGTCCAGCACAAGGTGGGACAGGGACCAGGAGGGTCAGTCCGGACACACAACACCTTCCTTCTTCCTTAACAGCCAAGGCAGCCCAGAAACAGAATCCCAGGAGCATTTAGGTTGGAAAAAGCCCTCCTGGATCATCAAGTCCAACCTGTGACTGACTCCCGCCTTTTCAACCAGACCAGTGCCATGTCCAGTCATTCCCTGGACACCTGCAGGGGTGGGGACTCCACCACCTCCCTGGGCAGCCCCTTCCAATGCCTGACCACCCTTTCCATGGAGAAATTCCTCCTGGAGTAGGCTGCTGGAGCACTGAATGGTCACACCTCCATCGCTGACAGGGCCCGAGGCCCACAGGACACATCCCTGGGTGACACAGGACCTGCTCTGGCCCCACCAGGGAGTTCAGCTCCCCTGGTCCAGGGAGGAGGCACAGAGGAAACAATTATCTGCTTTCCACATCGTTGTTCAATGACAAGGCATGCAATTGGCCTCATGGACATTTTACAAATGTGGTTACAGGGTCTGACAAGGATTCATGGCAGAGGGTCTCACCTGCTGCCCAAGTATTGCAGGACTAGGCAGGAATTTGGGGGCACTCACTCCAAAAACGTGCTCCAGCTTCTGACTGTGTCATTAAGGAGCTCTGGCTTCCAGAAGTGGGCCTGGGAGGTGGCCCCTCTCCCAGGAGATGCTCTGGAAAAGCAGCTCCGTGCTGTGATCCCCGCTCGGATCAGTGGGAGCAGTGGGCAGGGGAGGGGGTTGTCTCCACGGATCACCAGTGGTGCCACCAGCCAGGGCTGCACCCACAGGGTATTGCCCTCCCCACCAGGGATAAAAGCAATGGGAAGCCTCTTCAAAAGGTGCTGGAGTTCTCAATGATACAACCATGGAATGACTGAGGTTGGAAAAGCCCTCCAAGACCCCTGAGCCCACTCCCAGCACTGCCCAGGCCGAGGGTGTTGGCCATAAACACGATTTTTCGCTGAGAACGCAGACACGTAATCCCACATTATGCTTTAGTTTTAACAAAAAACCTCCAACCCGTGGCTCCCATCTCTCCTTTTCCTGTGCTGCCCAGCCCACCCTTACCTGAGTGAAGCTCCTTCACCAGCGAGGACATGGTGTTGGTGATGGAATCGGCCGCGACCAGCAGGTCGTTGCGCAGGTTCCTCCTCGTACCTGGGGCAGAGCAGACACGCAGAAATCAGGGGTCACCTGTGCCAGCTGCCACTGCCCCAACCCGTCCCCACCAGCTCTCCCTGGGGTGGTGCTGGGACACCCCCAGTGCCCCAGAGCAGCAGAGGTGGAGGTTTGCCCTGGCACAGCCCAGCTCCGCCTCGTTCCCTGAGCACCTGCTTGGCTCAGCATGAGCTCAGCACGAGCTGCCTTGTGCTCCTCCCTGTGACATGGCAGCACGAGGGCACAGACAGCCCCCAGGACCTCATGGTGGGGTGGCTCACCCTCCTCCCCCTCTGATCACTGAGGTTTGAGTGGGACAAAAGCTGTTGGAATTCTCACCCTCCTGCATGGCTGGAGGGAGGAATCCTCTTCCTCACTGTCACACAGCTGGGAGTGGGACCCCGTGGGTGTCCCCACGGTGACACTGACCTGCCTGGACACTCCAAGTGCTGGAGGGACCTGCTTGTCCTGTGACCCAAACTGTCCAGGACCAGCACGGGGACACAGCTGGCACCAGGACCATCAGACTGGCTGCTGCCACAACAGAGGTGGGTCAGGGATGGTGCTTGTTGCCTCTTGTGATGCTGGGAACACAATGATCCTCCTGGATCACGGAGGTGGCTGCCCCACCCCTGGAAGTGTTCAAGGCCAGGCTGGATGGGGTTTGGAGCAGCCTGGTCTCACGTCCCCCCTGTGGAACAGCTGGATAATGCTCTGATCCCCCCTGGATGTGCCTGTGCAGCAGCCCCCCGAGCCCTCCGGGCTGGGACTTCCAATGATTTTATTACATGCAAACATCAACATTTTATCCTGTTTCCTGTGTTCTCCACCGGCCTCGGATTTGCCTGATTTTGCGTGATTAATATGAAATAGCACTAATTGTGCAGACTGCCTTTCCGGAAGGATCCTTCCAGGAAACTTATTACGGAGTCTGGCGACCACTTTTTTTTTTTCTTGAAAGAGTTTTTCTAGTCATTGAATCAGCCACCACAGTGGTTATGAGGAGAGGAATGTCCACCTTTCTGGGGGCAGCAGTGGATCCAAGAATTCCCACGGGATTGTTTTCTTCTCTGTTGAGATGATCAACAGCAGAACTGATTTTATAACTTGATGGTGGCCTCTGTACCCGAACATTTCACCCAGAAACCATCAGGATGTTTTATTATAATAGTCATACTTTGTGATCTCCAAACGCCAGTCTTGGTAATCCTCTACCAAGTGGAAGATCAAGAGATCACCTACAGAGGAAACTTTTCTAACCTCAAAATGAATATCCCTGGGATCCAACCCTTTAAAGGTTTCCTGCTCTGGAATTTTCCACGCTGATGGGGAAAGCTCACAGATTCGTGCCCTGGGAGGAAAGATGAGCTGTTGGCTTCTCTGCCCACTCCAAGGTCACAGAAGAGGTGGAACAGCACCCAGAGCTTCACTCCCTTCTGCTCCTCTCTCCCACTGTCACATTGAATAAGAATCTGGTGGACATGCAGAAGTTAGCACAAATAATGTCAATGTTTTTGTTAAGGTGGCCCATAAAATCCGTGTGCTGAGGGATTCCTGGGGATTTGCTGTCCCAGTCCCCACCACGCTGCCGGGACGTGGCTGCAGCACGTCAGCCCAGCCCTGAATAGTTTTCTACAACACCTGGTTCGTTGCAACACATCTCTGAGGTGCTGTCAGCTGTTAAAAACCTGGAGAAACCACAGGTTTTCACTCTGGGCGATATCGGCAGGTCCTGACGAAGGAGCCTCGTTAGGGGAGAGGCAGCGACGAGCCCTTGATTAATCACCTCGGCTCTGGTGGCTGCAGACCCTGCAGGGAGGGGTTTGCCTTGTCACGGCTTCTGCACCTTCCCAGGGAAAGGCAGATGGACACAGAGCGAACCGGGATGCCTGGGGAAGGCTGGAAAACGAGGAGAGATCCAGTGGTTTTGCGTCCTGCCATCGTCACTCGTTTGTCACCCCGAGCAGCAGATCAGCCCCGGGCGGGCTCTCGGTGCTGCTGCTCCACTTCACGTGTCCTGGGGACAGAAGGGGACCCTGCCCGGGGGGAAGGACAGGCAGCTGCCAGAGGAATCAGCGGGGAGCTCTCGCTGCACCACCAAACCTGCCGTGGAGATGCAGAGGAGGCGACTGGACCACCCACAGCAACAGATGGAGCGCTCGCCTCTGGTATTTGGCACCCTGCCTCCCTGGAAATGCCTGCTCTGCTGCCGGTGCTGGGAGTGCTCAGCGATGAGGAGCTTCTTCCTACCCACAGGGAGGAGGAAAAGGCACCTCCTTCTCCCAGGGGGGCTGTGGATCTCGGAGGGGACGACGCAGAGGCCGCTCCCTGTGCCGAGGGCTCTGGGGCTGAGGGCTCCTGCTCCTCCCTGCAGCACCAATTTCACACCAGTTCAGAGGGTCCACTGGCACCAACTCAAAGTGTTCACTGGCACCCCTGTGCTCCTCTGCTGCCATTTCGCAGCCTCTTCCTTCCCTCACCTTCTGCTGGCAGCAGCTCATTTAGGCAGTGGGGAAGATTGTTCCAGATCATTCCAGGAGGATACATCCACTGAGCACCTGATAAATGCAAACTGCTATTTAAAATCTGTTTGGTTTGGAGATGCGGTGTCAGTTCTGGGAGGTTTATTTCCATGTTTGGTTTGTTTGGAGAGGGAGCCCATCCATCTGACAAAGGGATTTGATGCTTCTATTCACAATCTTCCCTCCCCGGAATGAGAAACCACCTCCAGCTCTGTGACTCCACAGGAGGTGACCTGTCATCTTTTAAAGAAATAAACCACCCCTGCATCGAGGTGAGGGCTCTTGTTCACTGCATAGGGCTGACCACGACTCCTGATACCCAATGGGATTTCCCAGGAAGCACCACGAGGTCCACAGGAAGAATCACAGAATCATTAAGGTTGGAAAAGACCTCTAAGATTGACTCCAACTTCTCTCAGTTGCTGCCCACCCCTTGGCTTTGCCCACACGTGGGTGAAGTCCTCACCTGTGCTTTAGGGAGAGGTGGATTTTCTGTCCTTCCTTCTTTCTTTTGCTGACACTGACAAGACCAACCGAGATGGGTGGATGTCCATTTTCAAAGATGTGATGTTTAGAAAGAACCTCCACACCTGTCAGATGTGGAAGACCAGGCCCTGCTGCTGTTTTTCTCACAGCTCTACACCCCAGCATGCTCCTGGAGCACTAAAGATGAAGAGTTCTGCACCAAGATGGGCAAGAGAAGAGAAAAGAGCATTTAAACCCCAAGTGCCACCACTGAGAGATGCAGGGTGTGGGCACCCCTTCCAGCTGGGAGGGGCTTCCTTCACCAGGAGTGGAGCTGGAATAGGTAGGACTGAAGAGTGACCAGTTTCTCCTCCTTTGCAGTGAGATGGTCCCTGAAGGGGACACAGTATTTGCCAAGTTCCTTGACACCAGACTGACAGTCCCGTCCTCTCGCTGCCTCCACGGCCAAAACCTTTCTGGTGTTTGAGGCAGAGCTCAGCGAGTGTCCACCTCACCTGCTGGTCTGCACGTTCTGGAGCCCCCGTGGGCTGACACAGCCCTGACACAGGAAACGTGGATTTTCCTGAAACGTGTGACCGCAAAACTTCTTCATGTTCAGCAGTGAGAGCAGCAGGTGAGTCTGAACTCCCACTGCCCACAGAGAGTGGGGGCTGAAAACACCTCTGGCTGCTGCTGCTGGTGGCTAAACGCTCTGGGCTGGAGGGCTGATGGTTTTCCTGCTTTCGGTCATTAAACTGTTCTTTTCCCTCATAGTTCAGTCACCAGATTTGTAAATACGACCAGTTTGTGACGTTCAATTCTTAAACTACCTGGGGGCGTAACTTGCTGGGTTGGAAGATCCTTTCCTTGCAGGGAAGATCATCCTCACAGTAACAACTTCGTTGAGTTCAAAAGGTTCTAAATATGCCCCCAAAGTCTTTGGGCTGGGGAACAGGAGAGGGGGTTGTAATTATTGCCTCAATATGGTGAGTTACGTGTCTGCTGAACACAGAATCACAGAATCACAGAACCATAGAATCAGCTGGGTTGGAAGGGATCATCAATCCAACCCTTGATCCAACCCCGCCGTGGTTCCCAGCCCATGGCACTGATGCCACATCCAGTCTCATCCTAAAAACCTCCAGGGATGGAGAATCCACCCCTTCCCTGGGCAGCCCATTCCAATGGCTGAGCACCCTCTCTGCAAAGAAATTCTTCCTAATCTCCACCCTAACCCTCCCCTGGCCCAGCTGCAGACCCAGCCCTCTTGTCTTGCTGATGGTTCCTGGGAAAAGAGACCAACCCCCCCCGGCTCCCCCCTCCTGTCAGGGAGTTGTAGAGAGTGAGGAGGTCTCCCCTGAGCCTCCTCTTCTCCAGGCTGAGCCCCCCCAGCTCCCTCAGCCTCTCCTCCCAGCACTTGTGCTCCAGTCCCTTCCCCAGCCTCGTTGCTCTCCTCTGGCCCTGCTCCAGCCCCTCCATGTCCTTCCTGAGCTGAGGGCCCAGAGCTGGACACAGCACTCCAGGGGTGGCCTCCCCAGTGCTGAGTCCAGGGAACGGTTTGGGTTGGAAGGGACATTAAAGCCCATCCTGTGCCAACTCCTTCCAGAACACCTCCCACCAGCCCAGGTCGCTCCAAACCCCGTCCAACCCGACCTTGGACACTCCCAGGGATCCAGGGGCAGCCACAACTTCTCTGGGCAGCCTGTGCCAGGGCCTGCCCACCCTGCCAGGGAAGGATTTCTCCCCGATACCCGCGGCGCATCCCCGTCTCCCACGAGGACACGAGGTGGGACACGCCGCGGCCGTGCCCGGGGGGACGTTCAGACGTTCAGCCCCTCACCTTGTGTGAAGGCCTCCTGTGCCTGGGGGATGTTCAGCCCCTCACCTTGTGTGAAGGCCTCCTGGACGTCTCCCCCGACTCCGGCGAGCGCGTCCTGCGGGCCGTGGGTGGGGGTGGACCCTGCGGAGCTGGACCTGACGGGCATCGGGATGGGGCGGCCGTGGGTGGGCGAGGGCTGGGCCGAGCCCGCCGCCTGCGCCTGCCGGAGACACCACACACCCCTCCCACGTTACACACGGCTCTTCTCTCTCTATATATATCTCTATCTCTTTTTCTTTTGTTTGTTTTTCTTTTTTGGGTAAACGGCTAAAAATAATTCCGTGAAAACAAACAAACAAACAAACAAACAAACAAACAAACAAACAAACAAACAAACAAACAAAGGGAACGTGCAAGGAAAGAGGCTCTTCCCCAGAACACACGCTCTGGGTTGGAGTGACGACGTGATGCACGAGCGGGGGAGCCGTGGGAGGACCTCGTCAGCACTTCATTGATTTATTTCTATGCATTTTAATAAATTTTGATACTTTCATGTGTTTTGTTTTCGGAATTTCGCGCATTTCGTGTTTTAAGCGTTCACACACGTTACACGTGTATTTTATGCGTTTTTGTGTATTTCATTTATTTTCGTAGGCATCGCGTATTTTTATATTTTATGTATCCTTATATAGCTTTACTTATTACTAACGTAGTGAATTTTAAGGTTTTATTTTAGGTTTTCTTCCAGCCCAACCCACCCCATCTCTGCTGTGCCACCCCAAGAGCCTCAAGAGCAGCTTTGCTCCAGGGGTGCCAGTCTCAGGCACAGCTTCTGGTGCCCCCCCTACTCAAGGCCAGGGACAGCCCCAAGGGTCTGCCAGGTGCTGCCTACGGACTCAAATCCTCCTGGATTTCACACCAAATCCCAAACAGATACAGAACCATTGAAGGCTCAGAGGACACTTGTGCAATGTTCACTCTGGAAGGAGTTTCTGCCCCAGTGAAGCCTCCAGAGCTCAGCCCAGGGCTGGGCACTGGTGTGATGGGCAGGGGAAGGAGAGGGACTGATGTGAGGAAAAGGGAAGTACAGGAGAGGACAGACATGGGCTTGTGGGCTCCGTGTTTTAAAAAAATATGATCTCAGCAGGTCCTCAGTGTGGTGCCCACGGGAGGGAACGAGGAGGGCCCACCAAGTGATGCCCCTCGCTGGGCATTTAAGGACCTTTGCAAAGAGACTCACAGGATCCCAGAATGGTTTGGGTTGGAAGGGACCTTAAATGAATCCTGTCCCACCCCTGCCATGGGCAGGGACACCTCCCACCAGCCCAGGTGGCTCCAAGCCCCGTCCAACCTGGCCTTGGACACTCTCAGGGATCCAGGGGCAGCCACAGCTTCTCTGGGCAACCTGTGCCAGGGCCTCCCCACCCTCCCAGCCAGGAATTCCTTCCTAATCTCCCATCTGTCCCTGCCCTCTGGCAGTGGGAAGCCATTCCCTGTGTCCTGTCCCTCCAGGCCTTGTCCCCAGTCCCTCTCCAGCTCTCCTGGAGCCCCTTTAGGCTCTGGAAGGGGCTCTCAGGTCTCCCTGGAACCTTCTCTTCCCCAAGTGAACCCCCCCAGCTCTCCCAGCCTGGCTCCTGCTGTTCCTGGCTGTGCTGCAGGGGGTTTGTGACCTGTGACTGTATTTTATATTTATATTTATATTTATATTTATATTTATATTTATATTTATATTTATATTTATATTTATGTTTAAGTGATGTCCCCCCACCACTGCCAAGCAAAGGCCACCTGCTCCTCAGCAACCAGGCACCGAGGGCATGGAGCTACTCGGCCCCTCGGAGCCACTGCTGGGGTTTGTGCCTTTGGTTTGTGGCCTTCTCTGAGCCTGTTCATGGTTTGCTCCCTGTGACGTGCAGCAGTTACCGGGGCAACACGGGATGGTGACACCAGCACGGCGGGGACGGTGCAGTGACACCGCCGGCACCACGGCCAGCAGTGACACTGCCAGCACCCCAGGGACAGTGCCAGCACCATGACCAGCAGTGACACTGCCAGCACCCCGGGGACAGTGCCAGCACCATGACCAGCAGTGACACTGCCAGCACCCCATCCTCTGGGGACAGTGCCAGCACCATGACCACCAGTGACACTGCCAGCACCCCATCCTCTGGGGACAGTGCCAGCACCATGACCAGCAGTGACACTGCCAGCACCCCATCCTCTGGGGACACTGCCAACACCCTGTGCAAGGTGACACCTCTTACACCCCACACAGCAGTGACACCCCCGGCACCCTGTGCCTGGTGACACCCTCAGCACCCCGTGCCTGGTGACACTGCCAGCACCCCGTGCAATGGTGACACTGCCAGCACCCCGTGCAATGGTGCCAGCTACAGCACCCTGCACGGAGGTGCCACCACCAGCATCTCAAACAGTGCTGACACCCCCAGCACCCTGTGCAGTGGTGACATCCCCAGCACCCCGTGATGACACTCCTGGCACCTCACTAACAGTCCCACAGCCAGTACCCTGCCAGTGGTGACACCATCAGTGCCACGTATAGTGGTGATACCACCAGCACCCTGCTAATGGTGACACCACCATCAACCCCCTAATGGTGACACCACTATTATCACACTAACGGTGACACCACCAGCACCCTGCTAATGGTGACACCACCAACACCCCCCTAATGGTGACACCACTAACACCTCCCTAATGGTGACACCACTAACACCTCCCTAATGGTGACACCACCATCAGCCCCCTAATGGTGACACCACCATCAGCCCCCTAATGGTGACACCACCATCAGCCCCCTAATGGTGACACCATCACCACTCCACTAATGGTGACACCATCACCACTCCACTAATGGTGACACCATCACCACTCCACTAAAGGTGACACCACCACCACCCCACTAACAGTGACACCACCATCACCCCACTAACAGTGACACCACCACCCCACTAACAGTGACACCACCACCCCACTAACGGTGACACCACCACCCCACTAACGGTGACACCACCACCACCCCACTAACGGTGACACCACCATCACCCCACTAACGGTGACACCACCATCACCCCACTAACAGTGACACCACCACCCCACTAACGGTGACACCACCATCACCCCACTAACAGTGACACCACCACCCCACTAACGGTGACACCATCACCCCACTAACGGTGACACCACCACCCCACTAACGGTGACAGCCCCGTCCCCCCGTGCCGGTCCCAGGGGAGCTCCTGGCACTGAGATGCTGCTCATCCCCCACTCCCTGCCAGCCCCACACCGGTATCTGCAGTACCACGAAAACCCAGCCGTGTGGAAAATTGTCATTTCGAAACTGCATTAATTAATGGGGGATTGAAAGCCGTGAGTGACGTGTCCCTGTGACACGGCGTCGGGAGGGACGGGGCTGCGGGAGGGGAGCGGCGCCTTTCCATGGAAAAATCACCCAAAAACGCACGTGTCACACCAGCAGCTTCCGTTCCCTGCACCAAACCTCAAACTGAACCTTAAAACAAACCACCTGAAAATGCCCAGGAAGAGGCAGGAGTGTCTGAATTTGATTAAACCCGTGGCAAAAAATACCCGCCCCTCGTGCTCCCAGCGCAGCCTGTGAGACATGGCACAGAGACAGCGGCTCCTTCCTCCTCCTCCTCCTCCTCCTCCTCCTCCTCCCAGACTGAGCCTCAGCCTCGCCCAGGGAAGGAAAAACAACCCGTGAAGGTGAAAAACCAGGAGGAAACTCGGTGCCAACACCCGCACTGGAGACAGGCTGAGGAACCAGAGCTCCCCTTTCCCCAGGAGGGAGCCAGAGCAGGGGGTGGGAACATTTTGTGTGTCGAATATTTTGTGTCCTGAAGCTCGTTCCCCAGGTCACATCTCGTGTCCTGGGACCTCAGCACGTGCTCCTGTTAACCACCAGAGATGGTGGCAGGTGTGAGGAAAGGAAAAGCTACAGAGACTTTGTTACTTGGAATCCCAGAATCCCTGAGGCTGGAAAAGCCCTCCCAGCCCATGGATCCCCCCTGTGCCCCATCCCCACCTTGTCCCCAGAGCACTGAGTGCCACGGCCAGGCCTTCCTGGGACACCTCCAGGGCTGGGCACTCCAAACCTCCCTGGGCAGCCCCTCTGTGACAAACACATCCCCACACTGGCCCATGGTGGGTTTTGCAGATCACAGAATCCCAGACTGGTTTGGGTGGGAAGGGACCTTAAAGCTCATCCAGTGCCACCCCCTGCCATGGGCAGGGACACCTCCCACCAGCCCAGGTTGCTCCAAGCCCCGTCCAACCTGGCCTTGGGCACTCTCAGGGATCCAGGGGCAGCCACAGCTTCTCTGGGCAACCTGGGCCAGGGCCTCCCCACCCTCCCAGCCAACAATTCCTTCCCAATCTCCCATCCATCCCTGCCCTGTGGCAGTGGGAAGCCATTCCCTGTGTCCTGGCACTGCTCACTCCTTGGATCCCCAGCGATGCCCACGCTGATGGGCTGGCAGTGCCCACACCCCCTGCACAGACTCCTCAGCCCTGGGCAAGAGGAGATGTTTTTGTCGCTGACATTCCTCTTTGAGACACGCTGTCTGCATTCATATTCTTAGAGAAACACGTGAAATTTTTCATTTTAACTCCTTTTTGGCCGCTGGGCAGCAGCTGGCTGGGCTGGGTCCATCTGCGCCCCAGGGCCAGCGGAGGGGAGGGCCCGGGGATGTCCCTCACCCACACCCTGACGTGGCTCCTGGGACACGCAGTGATTCTGAGAAAAGAACAGCCCGTGAGGTGCCACTGGTGGCACCCACGGGGCAGGGCTGTGCTCCTGCTCCCCTCTCCTCGCTCGGCAGCCCCACACGACTCACCCCAACGCGCCCGGGGCTCGAAGGAGGATCCGAAAGTTGTCGCTTCAGTGAAGACCTGCCAGTCCCCCTCATGAGAAACACGGGCTGGCCCGGGCTGGCCCGGCTGGAACCGTGCTGGCAGCGCCCAGGCCAGGACCCCACTGGCTCTGGCTGCTGCACTGGGACCCCCCCAGCTCCTCACCCCGCAGATGTGACACAGCAGCTCCAGCACCAACACCGTGGGTACACCCAGGGACAGGGCACGGGGAGGACAACACTCTGTACATCAGTGCAGTCCATCAGACAGGTCGAAATCACAGAACTGTGGAATCACAGAATTGTTTGGGTTGGAGACAATCTCTCAGACCATCGAGTCCGAAACTGTCCCCCAGCACTGCAAGGCCACCCCTGACCCCTGTCCCCAAGTGCCACCTCCACAGGGCTTTTAAATCCCTGCAGGGATGGGGACTCCTCCCCTGCCCTGGGCAGCTGTGCCAGGGCTGCACAGCCCTTTCCATGAAGAAATTGTTCCTAATTTCCAACCTAAACCTCCCTGGGACAACTCGAGGGTTTCCTCTTGTCCTGTCACTTGTTGCCTGGGAAAAGACCCCAACACCAAATGAGCTACACCTGCACATCCACGTGGCACTTGCAGGGGCTGTTACAAAGCTCTCCAATCTTACATCTCCAGGAGGAAGGAAATAATCCAATCTCCTTATGGATGATGCCCTGGGAGGTCTCTCTGAAGCCACAATTCCCAGAGACAATTCCCAGAGACAGCCACACGTTTCATGAGACAACACCTGAACGGGTCCAGGATGTGACAGGAAACCTGCACGAGCCTCCCTGGGCTGCTGGGGCTGAAAGGAGAACTGAGGATCTTTGGGGTGACGGCTCCTTCCTGCCTGGGGCACAACCTGACCCAGCCTGAGCAGTGACGGGGCTTTCCCAGGCCCCACAGGAAAGGGAAAAAAAGGAAACAGAAGAGAAGTAAAAGAAAAAGAAAAGATGAAGGTTTGGGAAGGGAAGGTTTGGGAAGGAAAGGGAAGGGTTTGGGAAGGGAAGGTTTGGGAAGGTTTGGGAAGGAAAGGAAAGGGATCTGTTTTACATCTGATCCCTCCTCTTGTACTTCACACAGCAGGTGCAGTCCCACGTTCACGTGCTTCCCCTCTGCACTCCGTGCTGACCCCGTGGAAGAGCTGAGCCCCGACTGGGGCACACACGGGGCAGGAATCGGAACCTCTGAGCTGGTGTTTCCTCCCCAGTGACATCACTTGTGCCACCCCGCAGCCCACGGCTCTCTGACCCGGAGGAGGCCCCAGGACACGGGATGGAAACCTGAGCAACCCGGGCTGGTGGGAGGTGTCCCTGAGCAGTGGGGTGAGCTCCGGAGTCCCCTCCTGCCCAGGCCAGCGGTCACTGTGACACCGCTGGGGACAAGGAGCCTCCCCCGCCGGGCTGGCCCCACACACGGGACACCAGCCCAGTCCTAGAAAGCACTTGCTCTGCTGAGGAAGCCCGAGGGCCCCGTGGGGCAGCAGCAGGAAGCCGGGGGAGGACCCGGTGTGGAAGTGGTGTGGCTGTGCCCTGCAGGTGTGGGAAGTGGAGCGGGACAGCCCCGGAGCAGCTGTGGGCACACCCAGGGACAGGCCCCGGGGCTGAGCTGTCACAGAGGGGGCCAACAAACCACTCTTGAACGGGGAGGGAAAGAATTATGGGATCACAGAACCGTTCAGGTTGGAAAAGCCCTCTGAGACCATCGAGTTCAACCGTCCCCAGCACTGGCCAGGCCTCCCCTGACCCCTGTCCCCAAGTGCCACATCCAGGGCTTCTAAATCCCTGCAGGGATGGGGACTCCCCCCCTGCCCTGGGCAGCTGTGCCAGGGCTGCACAGCCCTTTCCATGAAGAAATTGTTCCTAATTCCCAACCTAAACCTCCCCTGGTGCAGCTTGAGGCCGTTCCAAGGCCCAGCAACCGCTGGAGCTGAGGTATCCCTGTGGTTTTGGGGGCTGCTGGTTCAGTGCCTCTGCTCCCCAGCACAGCTGAGAGCTTCTGCAGCTCTCCCTGCTGAGGGGGCAGATCCACGGAGGAGCTGGGCACGACTCTGCTCCTCCACGGTGACCATCACAGAGCTCACGGGGTGGGGAGCCCAGGAGGCCTTTTGTGAGCAGGGCAGAGGTAGATCTGAGCAGGTTTGTAAACTCCTCTCTGGCTCTGCCAGAGCTTCAGCCTTAGAAAATCCTGGGAATCACTGGCTCGTTGCACGTCCTTCCTGGAAACTGCACCGGGGAGGACACAGGAGATGGATTTCAATTTAGAGAAACCACGAAGGGAACCTCTGACCCGGCTCCTGAAATGTTTGGGAGCTGACTTCGATTTATTGTCCCCGGCTTATCGAGTCTTGTATACAAGAGTTGTGAGGTTTAACCTAAACCACCCCCAGTATTTCCCAGGGAAAAGGGCTGAGCTCTGCCCTGTGCACAGACCCCTTCAGCAGAGGGGCAGGAGGGGAGGGAAGCAGAGCCCGTGAGAGCTTTTAGCAGCTCTACAAGCTGCTGTTTCCCCATCACCTCCCTCACCCCACACTTTAGCTGGAGGTCCCCCACCTCTCTGGGGACCTGCTGTCAAGTTTACCACAACCACTGAGACAGAGGAGAGTTTTAAAGGAGAAAGGAATGAAAAGAGCCTTGAAAAACTCGGGCTGGAAGGAGCCTCGAGGGTGGGCAGACCAAGTGTCCCTTCGGAGCAGGGTCAGCTGCAAAGTGCTGCTCAGGGTCTTCTTCACCTCCCAGAGTGCCCCCAAAGGGAGGCCCCCCCACCCCTCTGGGCAGCCTGCTCCAGACTTTAACCACTCTCATGGGAATTCCTCTCCCAAATCCAGCCAGAATCCCCCAGCCCTGTGTGACCACGCACCTCTGGAAAGGCTCTGGCTCTGCTCTCCCCTCGCTCAGGAGGGGACACATGATTACAGCTGGATTTCCTTTTGCCTCCTCCTCTCCAGGCTGAACACAACCAGCTCCCGTGTCACTCTGAGCACAGGGGTTTGTGGGACATGGGCATGAGGAAAAGCTCCCTCGTGGGCAGGTCCCAGAGAGGTCTGGGACCAACATCCTTACAGGTTTTCAGAGCTTGCCTACATGAAGGCAGAACTAACTTGATCTAGTGCTGGCAGCAGTCCTGCTTGGAATCATGGAATCATTTAGGTTGGAAAAGACCTTTAGAATCATTGAGTTCAACCACCAAGTCCATCTGCAAGGCCTTGAACCTCTGTGACCAACCGTGTTCACCGAGAAACTCAGAAATCTTGTTTCTCAAGAAACAAACATTGATTTTATCACAGAATCATCAGGGAAGGGTTTGGTTTGGAAGGGACCTTAAAGGCCATCTCCTTCCATGGGCAGGGACACCTTTCACTATCCCAGGTTGCTCCAAGCCCTGTCCAGTCTGTCCTTGAACACTTCCAGGGATGGGGCTCCACTGTTCCATTTTATTCCGTAGCCTATTCCTATGAACAGACTAAAATAAAAGGGATCTTGCACACACATAAGCCCAGGAGCCAGCAGGTTTCAGATAAGCGATTCAGACAAGCAAACATCTCATCATGCCCCAAATACTTCCAGAAAATACAGTGGAAACAGACCAAAAAGGAGACCATGAACACACGGTCCGTGACTCCTGTTCGTGGCTCCTCACCCTCCCCGTGGGTCACAGCCCGGCCCTGGATGTCCAACAGCACCCCAGGACAGCAGGGGCTGCACTGGAAGTGAAATGCTGTGTGTCCAAGGCCTAATTCCCCTTTCCCATGCTTCCCCCAGGAAGGAGGAACTGGCCCCTGAGCTCGGCTGCCTCACGTCAAGTGCCACCGGGCTCCAGCTGAAGGGCTTTCATCATATTCCCTGAAAGTGGATATTCCCTGGGAGCCCTTGTCCATGCTGCAGGGGCTTTCCTGGGAGAAATAAAGCATCTTCTCACCCGGATATTCTTGCCATACCCAGGTGGGGGTGGGAGGGGCACTAAGCTGAGCCCCCCAGACCCAACACTGCCCTTGGCTTTCTCTGCAGCTCTTCTTGCTCAGCCCTTGGCCCCTCTGTTGGGAAAAACTCTTCCCTGGGAGGGGGCTGAGGCCAGAGAGGCTGTGGCTGCCCCTGGATCCCTGGAAGTGTCCAAGGCCAGGTTGGACGGGGCTTGGAGCACCCTGGGCTAGTGGGAGGTGTCCCTGCCCATGGCAGGGGTGGGACTGGATGATCTCCAGGGTCCCTTCCCATCCAAACCACCCCAGGATTTGATGACTCTGTGACTACACCAACATGCTGGAAGGCTGCAGAAAACTGCACAGCTCTTGTCACAGAGGTAACAAAAATTACACGTGTTTTCTGTAACTTCAGGTGCTGTTTTGCAGCCGAGGGCTGTGGGAGCTGCTGTTTACAAGGTGAGGTGGGGAAAGGACGTTATTTGCTGACACAGGAACGAACAGAATCATTGGAAAATGCAGCTGTAAGAAAACACCCCAGCTGGGTCCACTCTTCCTAATTCCCTCCTGGCAGATGTTTATTCGACATGCTGTGAAAAACCTCTTCATTCAGAGTGTCCTGAACTCCAAAGTGATGTTTTCAGCACATGGGGCTGGTGACATGGCCCAGCTCTGCAGGGCAGGGGCAGCAGCTCTCCCCTCCTCTGTGAACGGGTCCTTGCTGGGCCTGAAACCTCCCAAACCTGCTCTCAGTCCTCTCTGCTCCAGGTCCTTCAGCCCTGCCAGGTGAGCCACAGGTTCACCCAGGATGAGCTTCCTCACTGCCCTCCTTGGCACTTCAGAGAATCCCAGAATGGTTTGGGTTGGGAGCGACCTTAAAGCTCATCCCATTCCACCCCTGCCATGGGCAGGGACACCTTCCACTAGCCCAGGTTGTTCCAAGGCCCATCCAACCCGGTCTGGATCATTTCCAGTGATGGGGCAGCCACGGCTTCTCTTCCAAATATTCCTGCAATTTTTCACAGAACCACAGTGTCGTTTAGGTTGGAAAATACCTCAGTTTTAATTCTCATCCCCACCTCTAAAGCCCCAGCAACCTCCTCCTGACTGATGCCAAGAGCAAACCCAAGTCCCTCGCAGGAAGGCTGAATAGTAATTAATTCAGGACAGAAATAATGAACTACAGAGGAATTTCAATTTACACGTCTTTCTATTTTAACAGAAAACCCCTTGACAACTGATTTTGGAGAAAACTTCTCCAACCACATTTAAACCTGCTTTGCATGAGGCTCATCCAGCCCACGCTGGGGCTGCACGGGAGGGAGCAGGGGTTTGCTCTGGGGTGTCTGCACTCAGGGGATGCTCCCCCTGGGCTGCTTTCCCCCAATACACATTTACTTGAATTACTGCGATAAAAACTGGAATGCTGTCGGGCCGGTTTGCTGCAGGACGTTGGGTCTTGTCCTTGCAGCTCTCAGAGGCTCAGGTCGGTGCTGGAATCACACGAGGGCACCACGACTGCCACAGGTCCCAAACCCCACTCTCTGGGAACCCCATCCCTGCTCTGCAGCCCCCTCTGCACCCAACACCACGGGGCTGGAATTTCCCTGCAGGGTATTCCTCCAGGATCTGGGGCTCTGCGGCCATTTGCCATTTTCCTTTCCACCAGTAATGTAAAAATTATTTACGTTAACCAGGAAGGGAGGAGAAGCCCTCCCAGTGCTGCACATGGAGCTGCTGCTGCTGCTGCTGCTGCCTGAGTAATTCCAGCTCGATCGAAGCGGGCGCTAAAAATAATCCAACCCCCTCCCTGCAAACACTCTTCGAGGGAAATATTTAAACCAGAACGCAGGGCCCCTAAATCGGAGCCCCCCCGGCCGGTGCCGTTAACCCGATTGCCGGGTGGAAATTGAATTTCCCCGTCCTCCTGCGCGGCACAGCAGCGGGGCCAGGGGCTGCAGCAGCTCCCTGCTCCCCCAGCAGCACGCCCAGGAACACACGAAAGGCTCATTAGTGGGGCAGGCTAATCACCTTGCCGCGGCATTAATACAATCCCCGGCTCAAACCCGACGCGGGGACGGTTTCATGGCAACGCAGGGGGAGAGGCTGGGAGCCCCCAGACCCCCCCGGTGCCCCCGGCTCGCTGGGGCGAGGATGGGCCTCCATCCCTGTCTGATCACGTCATGGTCCCAGTCTGCAGAGGCACAGGGTGCTCCAGAACGGGAGGAGAAAAGTGCTCTGGGCAGAGTGTGGTGTGACACCCCAACTCCCACCCATGGACACGCTGTGACACCCCAACATCTATCTATGGACACACTGTGACACCCCAACTCCCACCCATGGACATGCTGTGACACCCCAACATCTATCTATGGACATATTGTGAGACCCCAACACCCACCCATGGACACACTGGGAGACCCCAACACCCATCTATGGACACACTGTGACACCCCAACTCCCACCCATGGACACACTGTGAGACCCCAACACCCACCCATGGACATGCTGTGACACCCCAACATCTATCTATGGACATATTGTGAGACCCCAACACCCACCCATGGACACACTGTGAGACCCCAACACTCACCCATGGACATGCTGTGACACCCCAACACTCACCCATGGACATGCTGTGACACCCCAACACCCACCTATGGACACACTGTGAGACCCCAACACCCACCCATGGACACACTGGGAGACCCCAACACCCACCCATGGACACACTGTGACACCCCAACACTCACCCATGGACACACTGTGAGACCCCAACACCCACCCATGGACACACTGTGACACCCCAACACCCACCTATGGACATGCTGTGAGACCCCAACACCCACCTATGGACACACTGTGAGACCCCAACACCCACCTATGGACAAACCATGAGACCTCAACACCCAGCCATGGACACACACCCCTGTGTACATAAAATAAACCTATTTACACAGAGAGGGCTGGTGGGGGCAAGGGGGAATGTACTGCAAATCCAAACACCACAGGACGATTTTCTCCCTGCAAAGGGTGGTCAGGCCCTGGCAGGGGCTGCCCAGGGAGGTTTGGAGTGCCCAGCCCTGGAGGTGTCCCAGGAAGGCCTGGCCGTGGCACTCAGTGCTCTGGGCTGGGGACAAGGTGGGGATGGGGCACAGGGGGGATCCATGGGCTGGGAGGGCTTTTCCATCCTCACTGACTCTGTAATTCTCTGCTCTGGTTTGGATCCCTGCCAACCCCAGCCTTCTCAGCGATGCCAGCCCAGGGATGCTCATGGTCCAACCCTGGGACACTGATCTCACCTCAACATCCAGTTCAGGGATGCTCATGATCCAACTGAGCAATGCTCATCTCACCTCCCCTCCCCACCCAGCCCAGGTGTGTCACCCCACAGGTGACAGGACCATCACATGGCCCATGTCCCACCCCACCAAAAAATTCATATTTACTTGTCCAAACCCAGATAATTAATTAGCTGCACAAAAGCACGGGCTGGGAATCAGGAGGTCGTTAAGGGATGCTGGGGGGACACGCCGAGGGGAGGAGAGGGGGCCAGGGCTGCACGGGGAGCAGCCCCTGGGTTTAAATCCCGGCGTTAATTAAGGGCTGGTTTGCCCGGCAGACACAGGGGAGAGCTGTGCACGGGGCTGGGGGCTGGGAAGGGCTGGGCACCCCCAGGCCGTGGGGCTGGGGCACAGCTCTGATCCTTGGGGGGAAATTCCATCTGCTCCCTGTGCCAAGGGCAGGGCCCGCCCGGGCTGAGCCCCCAGCAGAGCGGGGGGCAGGACTCTGCCCATCCCTCTGCCAGGCTGCGAGGCCTCGGGCTCGCTGTGTTCCCAGCACTGCTCTGGCAGCTCCGGGCATTACTCAGCTCTTTCTGCAGCTCGCTTTTTCAGCTTTAATTCCAATAAACCCCCTGACTCCAGGACAGCTGTGCTGTGCAACCTCGGCTGCTGGGCTTCAAACCCCGTCCCCACGGAGGGTGGGAGCTGCCCCGGGAGGGGGCTGTGGTCAAACCCCGTCCCCAGGGAGGGTGGGAGCTGCCCTGGGAGGGGGCTGTGGTCAAACCCCGTCCCCAGGGAGGGTGGGAGCTGCCCTGGGAGGGGGCTGTGGTCAAACCCTGTCCCACGGAGGGTGGGAGCTGCCCTGGGAGGGGGCTGTGGTCAAACCCCGTCCCCAGGGAGGGTGGGAGCGTTCCCAGCCCTGCCTCCCTGCCCCTTCCCTGCACAGCAGGCACGGGAGAGCCCCGTCCCCACGCCATGTCCACTCCCTGCAGGATCACACACCGTGTCTTGTCGAGGAGGAGAGCAATTCCCTCATTCTGTCCCTGGGTGAAGGAGGACTCTCCCTGGACTGTGACAGAGGAAAGGGGGAGGAAGGTGAGAAGGCGCCGCTCGGCTCTTCCATCGGTCGGGTTTGGAGGAATCCATGTTCTGCAGCAGTTCCCACCGAGCGACCCAACCCTTTTCTGGGTACAAAGATGTGACCAGCGTGGCAGAATCCACAGAACCCACAGAACCCAGAGGATTCCTCCCCTGTGCTTTGCTATCGTTTGGCTTTCCCTGGGCCCCCTCCCCGTGCCCAAACCCCCTCCTGCTGCCCGGCTGCCAGAGCCCCCCCCAGCAGGTCTGTCCCCAGCCCCTCCGAGCTGTTTGAACTCCTCATTCATGGGCCGCTGTTTGTTTTCATTCCCCGCTATCCCCCCAGCTGCGGGACCGAGAGCGGGGATCAGGAAACAATAAAATCCTGGTTACCACACAGAATGCCGCCTTTTTCCCTGGCTCTTTTCAAAGCCTGACATTTTTGCTTTCATCCGCCATTTCCACAGTTCTGGGGCATGTGCTGCCCCCTCCTTCCAGCGGGGCCTCACGTGGGGGTCCCGTAGCTGTGCTCAAGATGGACCAGATTGTTCCCTCCCCGCATCGCCGCCCACCCCGCGCCCGCTCCCGCGTTCCCAGGACTCCTACGGCTTCAAATCCCATCCCATTCCCCGACCGACTTGGATTACAAAGACTAAAAGCGAGTGTTATCTTTCAGAATTATCCCAGTTTCGTTTCCAGGCCCCTCAGCTGGCACTTTTATCCCTTTGGCTCATGGCTGAGGTGCCCGGGGACGGGGGTGGAGGGGCCAGAGCAGAACGGCTGAATCCTGGGAGCACCCAGCCCAAGCACCACAGTTCCCTGTCCTGGGATTTCCCTGCTCTGCAGACAACAGCAGGGACACGTGAAGTGCTGCGGGTCCAATTTCCCCCATCGTTAAAACAACAGCTTGGGAAGTTCCCCCAGGCTGAGCAGCAGCAGCAACGGGAGTGTAATGAGAACATCCCCATTCCTGCTGCTCAGACACAGCAGAGAAGCCACCTCCTCTCCTAGAAAACACCAAAAGCTTGTGGTCATTGAATCATGGAATGGTTTGGGTGGGAAGGACCTTAAAGCCCATCCAGTGCCACCCCTGCCATGGGCAGGGACACCTCCCACCAGCCCAGGTTGCTCCAAGCCCCGTCCAACCTGGCCTGGGACAGTCCCAGGGATCCAGGGGCAGCCACAGCTTCTCTGGGCAACCTGTGCCAGGGCCTGCCCACCCTCCCAGGGAAGAATTCCTTCCCAATATCCCAGCTAACCTGCCCTGTGGCAGCGGGAAGCCATTCCCTGTGTCCTGTCCCTCCAGATCCACACCAGGGATGTCCATGCAGACAGAGGGATTGCTCCTGCTCCAGCATTTTTTCATGGCCATGGGCCAGGCAGGACTGGGGGACACGTTGCTCTGAAGGCCAAACCCAGCTCCCCTCCCACGGGAGGGGCACTTTTTGGATGCTCTTTTGCTCCATCTGTGCTGAGGAGAAGAACTGCCCATGGTGGTTCTTGGGCAGGACACGGGTACTGTAGTGATGGAAACCACCCAATTAAAGAGCATAACAACCAGAACTGATGGGTGTCTGATCGGATCCAGCTTTTTAAGAGTCACTGATGAAATTCTTCCTCAGCAATGAGAGCACAGAGCTAAAACCAGCCTGTAAACACGTTTGCACACGAGTGTCTGAGCAGGCCAGGGCATGTGGCCCAGCAGGGAGTTGGACAGGAACCCCAGCTCGGGGGAAGTGCACGACAGATATTGACAACAAAGAAGTGCCTCGGAATCCTGGATGAGCTGTGCTGCCTTTTCACAGCACAGGAAAAGAGCTCCAGGCCTTCTGGGGGCCGGGGAGACAAAACCAGACACGTCCAGGAGCCCCCAGGTAACCACAGGATGAAGGGCTCGGTCGGCAGGGTGGGACAACCACGGCTGGGGACACAGGCAGGGACGGGGGGAACAGGCCTGAGAGCAGCTGAAAGGAGGGACTGTCTGAAAGGATCACTGGTGACTGAGGCAGGAGGGTGAAATCCCCCAGCCAGGGCACAGAGACACCCAGGAATCTGCCCCGGGCACCCCTGGGAGAGCGGGCTCTGGAGAGAAACCCGGTGGTGTTTGGGTTTGCTGACTGAGGGATTTGTCAGCACAGGTCAATGTTGTGATTTGTGGCTCTTACATCCCAGTTAGAGTGAGGAGCAAATGGGCTCTGCTGAAAGACAACCTGCTGGCTGGAGGATCCAGGAGGAATTCCTCAGGGATTCATCTGTTTCATATTCTAATTACGTGCACAAAAATAACCACGCTCTAATGACACTTCCTGATGACATAAAGGTTAGGATGAATCATTAATACAGAGGCAGCACAGAGTATCTCACACACGATCCGAGGCTCTGGAGGATGGGAACGGCGTGGGGTGAGCTCACACATGGCAGAGCAGGGCTTTGGGATGCCTGGGATTACGGATGCCCACGGGATGGCAAGTGGGGACTGGTCCCAGGCAGGTGTGAGTTACTGCTCATTCCAGGTAAGTCACCAGGGCAGCACAGTCAGGAAAGGAGCCCCAGGGCACACTCTGGAGGGATTGCCATGAAAACACATCCTCACCCAAAATCCTGCCATGGACCCCCTGCAGGACACCCCCCCGGGCTGGTCAGCCTGTGCCAGAGAGAGGAATGGGAAATGGAAAAGGAGAGAATGGGGGAGACACAAACTCTGTTCTCCACCTTAGCAAAAGTAAAAATATTCTTGCTAGGAAGGACAACAGCATGGTGAAAACTCAGGGATGAAAATACAAAAAGGCCTTTGGGTGTCCAAAAGTGTCTGGCCAAGGACAAGGGGGACTGGCTTCCCACTGCCACAGGGCAGGTTAGCTGGGATATTGGGAAGGAATTGTTGGCTGGGAGGGTGGGGAGGCCCTGGCACAGGTTGCCCAGGGAAGCTGTGGCTGCCCCTGGATCCCTGGAAGTGTCCAAGGCCAGGTTGGAGCAACCTGGGCTGGTGGGAGGTGTCCCTGCCCATGGCAGGGGTGGCACTGGATGAGATTTAAGGTCCCTTCCCACTCAAACTGCTCTGTGATTTGATGACTTTTCCTTCTGATATATCATTAACCCAGAACTCCAGGACCTTGAAGGCATGGGATAAGTGACAGGAACAAAGGGTGCCTGTGGAATGAAGTGTCACCACGAGCACGGGAGCAGGATGAGCCCTGGCTCAAACACCTACTCCAAAGCACAGTCGAGTGGTTTTGGAGGATCTCAGTTTGAGATGGGTCTGTAAGAGTTCCCCTGGGAACCCTGCAAGTGTTAGAAAGGGTAGAAATCACAGTTTCCTCCTACCAAGTGCACCATACCCCACACGAGGTCAGCACCCAGACCTCGGGATGGTGACCAGGATGAAATCACCGCTGCAGGGGCGACTCATCGGCGTCCAGGGACCAGAGCTCAGGAGCTATCACAGCTCAGTGCTCAGCTCCTCTCTGAAGAGACTTATTTTAAAGGCAGAAAGCTGCACAACTTGGGCTGGAGAGTCCCTGAAGAGTTGCCTGGAGAGTTTTTTTGGCCCACTGATATCCATTTTTAATAAATCTTGGAGTAACAGGGAAATTCCAGAGGGTATATTAGCGTTTTCCTGGATAATGTTAAAAAGGAGAAGTGGAGTGATTGGGTGGATCAAATCAGTGAGCCTGGCCTTAAAAACAGGCAAAGGAGCCTCCTGAGAGGAGACTGCAACAGGGAAAAATGAAAGGATTGCAACTGAGGATCAGCATCAGGAGCTTTTGCTGGGCTGTGGCAAAGGGAGGTGGAGCCAGTAAGAACTGAGGGTACCAGTGGTGATACTGGAATACCTGAGGAAAACACTTCTAGGCACCACATTGTAACACAGAGAGTGAGGAGAAGGTGCTCACAAGGGAAAAAAAAAGGCATTAATTAAAGATTTGAACAGAGTCAGAGACATCCCCCTTCTCAGGTACCCAAAGGCCACGAGGAGCTGACTCCGTCACAGCAGGCTGATACACTCACAGGGTGGAGATACAGAACACAGGGATGTGCAATCCAAGGAGCAAAGGTAAAACTAAACCCAGCTGGAGCCAGGTATGAACATCCAGGGCTGGAGACAACGTGTTCTCCAGCGGCCTGGGGTGCAGCACTGGGAGAACTGGGAATGCAAACGGATCCTTCGTGTCACTGTGTTCCACAGCAGCATCAGAGAGATTCCTGGCTCAGATACTGAACACAAAATGGGATTTTGCTGGATTCAGACCCCGAATTAACCAGGGGAAATGTGCCACGAGAAGAGGAACATCAGACAGGAGTCCATGGAATCATGGAATGGTTTGGGTTGGAAGGGACCTTAAAGCTCATCCAGTTCCGAATGCAACACAAACCCACTCCCTGAGAAGTGAAGCTCCCAGCCTTGGGGATGTTTGTAACAAAGCCCCCATTTCTTACATTTAGGCAGCAGAAGGTCAGAGAAGCACATAGAAAGCAATGGTAGTGGAGCAGTCATCTTCCTGAGGCACTGAATTGTTTCAGTCACTCTGAAAAGGCTGCACTGAGGAAAAACCACCTGATTCATGGAAAGAAAGATGACAAAAAGGCAGAACATTGTTCCTTTCAAAAGAGAAGAGGGTTGTGCACAGTAACACACAATTACTGAACAATCTGATTTCTCTGAGCTTGCAACTCTTGTCATGGAGCTTTACTCCACGAAGCTTGAAGGGAGCCACCCAGAACAGAGACTTCTCAAGCCCTGGGCAGGAGGTTGGACTGGGAACAGAATCACGGAATCGTTTAGGTTGGAAAAGACCTCCAAGACCATCAAGTCCAACCTGTGACCGATCCAGTCATTCCCTGAACACCTCCAGGGATGCTCAGGCCTCCAGACATCCCTCCCACCTGCAGGAGAGTCATGCAGGGATCCTCAGAGCCAGCTCACGAGCGAGGAGGAGCAGCCAGGAGCCCCTTGCCAGGAGGGCCCTGACACTGCTGCACGTCTTGGCGTGAACAGGCTCGTAAAGGGACCCACGGGGGCCACGGGGGGAGGGAGGAGAAACCAATTCTGGTTCCAAATTGAGCCCCTGAGACCTCACTGACGTGTGCAGAGGAAAAAAAGGTACGGAGTCATCCTGGGGGAGAGCGGTGTGGGGTGGTGATGGAAACAACCACTAATGCGCCGGAGGATTAATCATTAATTAATGATGCGGCTTCGGGTGCTGGAAGGGGAGAAAACACTGGATGGATTTACAAGGCTGCTCATCTGTTGTTTAAACCTGGGGCTCTCGTGTCAGAGGAGGTGTAAGAGCAGCCCAGAGCTCCAAGTTTTTGCAGGACCCACGGCTCGAGGTTCGGGTTGGTTGGAAGGAGGCGAGGAGGGAGCCAGGGAAGGCAGAATGTGGGCGAGGACAGAAAACTCGGGAAAATATTTAAATTCCTCGTGGCTTCCATCATTTCCTGGAACGCTCTCCCAGCACTTTATGCAGTCCTCCAGGGCTCTGGAGGCTGTGCCTGGGAAGCTGTGTGTTGGGGTGAACACGGCCAAGGCAGGTGTTGCCGTGGCCCAACCTGCTGCTAAGCCAGCCCAGCCCTGTGTCGTGCCATGGAAGTGGCTCAAACAGGAGTGATTCCCACGGGAACACGGGCTGTGGCCACTCACACGTGTCCCAGGGCTGACAGAGGCACCCGGGCCAGCACCACAGAGCACGTGGAGGCTCTGGGATAGCACTTGAGGGCCGGGACAGGAGCTGCCTGGAACATGAAAATAATGAGTTATTCATGAGAGGGGAGTGCTCTGCCTGCAACCAGCAGCACTGTCACACTGCACAGCTCCAGGAGTGCAGGGGGAAGGTCACTGTGTCTGCTCGGGCTCCAGGAGTCAAGGCATGAAATAATAATAATAATAATAATAATAATAATGATGATTCCCTTTGGCTCGCTGGCCCCACTGAATCCACGACCAGGCCTCAGCTCAGGCCTTTGGGGCTTTATGTGAGGCTCTGTGCAGTGCAAACTGAGAGGAGTTAATGCTCCTGGAGCAGCCACAGAGTGCCTGTGATGCTTCATGGAACTGAGACACCATCACTGGTATCGGGGACTGGGGTCGACTCTGCTCCAGAGGCACAGAATCCCAGAGTGGTTTGGGTGGGAAGGGACCTCAAAACTCATCCAGTGCCACCCCCTGCCATGGGCAGGGACACCTTCCACCAGCCCAGGTTGCTCCAAGCCCCGTCCAACCTGGCCTTGGACACTCCCAGGGATGAGAAACCACAACTTCTCTGGGCAACCTGTGCCAGGCCCTCCCAACACTCAGGGTTGGTGACACCGGTGCCTTTCTGGCTGTGAGTGCACATTGCTGGCTCGTGTCCTGCTTTTCAGCCACCCAGAGTGATGACCAGCAGCCCCACCAGCTAAACTTGGCAGCTGGGAACACAGGCTGTGTTCCTTGGGAAGCACTGGCACCATCCCTGTGAGAAACCTGGGAATTCCCAGCTCTCGTGGTCTCTGCTGTTTGTGCTGAGCTGTGTCTGAAGCTGGATGCTGAACTTCCTTCTCACCTTCTCACCCTGAGCTCCTCCCAGCCTAAAGACCTAAATCCACACAGAGAGTCACACCCCAGGCTGTTCTCAGTTGTGAACACGGGTATAAATGGCAAAATATTATTCCGCTCTTGCAGTTAAAATGAATAACACGTGCTCGGGGTGCTCCTCTCCCTGGCTAACAACAGACACTGATTTGTCCAAGATGTGGGCAGGGAATGGGCTGCACTGAGGCCAAACTACAGTTATTGCATGAGAGGGGCCTACAAATTGCCCGAGGCTGAGGGTCAGCCCTGAGCTCCTCCTGCAATGGCACTCGTGGCTCGACCACCCCAGAGCATCCCACAGACACTCCGGGTGATGCTCCCGGGGCCCAGCACAAGGACACACGACAGGAGCACAAGGAAACCTCTCTGGCCACGAGCTCTCCCAGCAGAGTTTATCTTTGTGAAGATAAAATGACAAAAAAATGAACAAACCCAAGAGCTCACACAGTTGGGTCCTGGGCAGCACCACCGAAACCAGCACCAGTGACCTCACCCCCTCTGGTCTCCTCCAAAGTGAGGGGAGTTTGCTAAATGCTGGGGATGTTTATGCACTTTAGGCCAAAGCCCTAAAAATAAAGATTTTTAGGAAGATGGGTCATTCACTGACCACGGACTACCACGATAAATACAGTCCTAACACAAGGATAAAGAAATGTGGATTTTACGCTCAATAAACTTAAATCTAACCACTGAAAAATAAAAAGGGTACACGTTTGATTTCTGTATCTACATATTTTCTCAGAATAAAGCTGTTGAAACAGATTAAAAGAGAAATGAGCAGTTTGATGAGCAGAGCACAGCACGAGAACAGTTTAAGGAAAGCATCTCTCATTGCTGGGGAACTAATCAGAATCAACTTTTTGAACCATTTCAGGAAGGCTGTGACTCCAAATAAATGTTAACTTGGAGGACTGAGAAAAACAGACAAAATTTGTAGTTGTTTGGGTAAATATACCCGTGCTTCATGCAGAAAGCAAAGGCTGACAGTGCCCTTGGCTGGTCACTCCCACACCCCTCGGAGCCACACATTTCCACAGGTGAGGAGCAGCTGGAACTCAGCAACTTTCCCCCCTCTTCTTAAGCATTACCTATATAAAACTCCAGGATCTGTCATCCTTTTTTGACACTCCTGGCTGTCAGGAGCAGCAGTGAGAGATGCAGATGAGCTGCCTGTGCTGCACACACCCTACAAAGGAAAGCTGCTCCAATCCTCTGGAGTTCCTCCTGGGGTTTGCCTCCACAGCACTGGCCTACACGGAGCAGGGAAGTGCAAGGGATGAGATGACACAGGCAGGAGGCAGCAGAGCAGCCTCATCACAGCACAAACCTCCTCCCTCCTCCTCTTCCTCCTCCTCCTCCTCCCTGCTCAGCACGGCTGGGGATGCTCAGAGGCTCCACACACACTGTGCTCAGGGCAGGCAGCATTCCCAGAGGAATCACAGGATCACTGAGGTTGGAAAAGACCTTCAAGACCAGGGAGTCCAACCTGTGCCCCATCCCCACCTTGTCCCCAGCCCAGAGCACTGAGTGCCACGGCCAGGCCTTCCTGGGACACCTCCAGGGCTGGGCACTCCAAACCTCCCTGGGCAGCCCCTGCCAGGGCCTGACCACCCTTCCCAGCAGGAAATTCCTCCTGATGTCCAAGAAGGAGAAGAAGAAGAAGAAGAAGAAGAAAGGATGGCACTTACCCCCCAGCAGTGCATGGGGCAGGCTGGATCTCAGGGGTTGGGTCTTGGCACCTCTCAGAAGGGACCTTCTCTGGTCCCCAGGAGCTGGTCTGACCCCAGGCTCCTTCTCCTCCTCGGCTCCAACACCACTCCCAGCACTCCTTTTTCCAGTTGTGGGTTTGGGGAAGGAGTAATGGGAAGGATGCTCGTGGGATTCACACTGCTTCAGCCCCGGTGAGGCAGGACAAGGCCCAGCTCCTTTCCCTGGAGCACACATCCCTGAGAATCCCACCAGCATTCCTTCCTGCTCCAACCAGAAATGAACTGGACTCCCACCTTTAGTCAAAGTGAAAGATTTACCAGAGCTGAGGGAAAGCTGAGGAAGCAGGATCCACCCTGGATGGGCAGGAGAAGCACCAGCCACCACGTGGATTTGGGGGGGAAGAGCTGCTCTCCCCGCTTTGCTGCGCCCCAAGCCGAGGATCCCAGGCTGCTCCACGGCCCCACAGCTGCTGGAGGCATGTTTTCAAAAGCCAGCTCCTCGTGTCCCAGAGAAGCTCCTTTGATCTCTGGAAGGAGTGGCTCCCCAGCTAATCCATAACACACGGACACGGAGCGTGACGCACCCGCAGCCTCTCGTGGGATGGTGGGGTCTGTCCACGAGCTGCAAAGAGCTCCAGAGGAAGGGAGAGATCTGAAAGGCTTCATCCTGTCACTGCCAGAGACTGGATACTGGGAAGAAATTCCTCCCTGGGAGGGTGGTGAGGCCCTGGCACAGGTTGCCCAGAGAAGCTGTGGTTGCCCCATCTCTGCAAACCTTCAAGGCTGGGTTAGAGGGGGCTTGGAGCAACCTGGGACAGTGGAAGGTGTCCCTGCCCATGGCAAGGGACTGGAAGAGCTTTAAGACCCCTTTCAACACCCAAACCATTCCATGATTCTCTAATTCTGATTCTGGACATCCTTGATATGAAAATGATGGAGTTCTTGCTACAAGAGTGATGAATTTCTTGGGAGGAGCCGCCACCAGCAGTGGGAGATCTGGGGACCAGAGGTCTCCAGTCTCAGGAAGAGGGGTGTGTAAAAGGGATACAGGCTGGGCTGGAGTGAACCTGACTGTGAGCCCCCAGCTCAAAGAGGGCAAAGCCAGCTCCTGAGGCCGTGCACCAAGGGATGAAAGGGCTGCAGGAGTCCTGGGGAGAAATAACCGGGGCCAAGAATTCGGCAGTGCCCTTGCCACGAGGGCATGACTGACAGACCTGACCTGGTGGGAACGGGGCTCACCTGACACCTGCTCCAGTGGAAGATGCCCCTGCCCACGGCAGGGGGTTGGAATGAGGTGAGATTTGGGGTCCCCTGTCAGCCAAAGCTCCCGATGGCCCCGCTCTGGGTGCTCAGGCCCCGGCGCCGACACGCCTGGAGCATCCTGATGGCACAGCCCACTCAGGAGATGCAGATCCCCCAGAATTCTGGCTCTTGTTTAATCTGATGGGCTCGTTACCGCTGTCAGAAACGCAGGATTAAGCTGCCAATGAGCTGGAGAATGGAGGCTGCTGGAAGCAAACATGGGATGCTTCCAAATGAGCCCAGAGGATGGGGCCAGGCTGTGCCAGGGGGGCAGCGGCTGAGGGAGGTTTCTCAGGCCCTGGAATTCTGATCTTTCTTAAAGCAAGCACCCCCCTCACCTCCACCTGGTGAAATCCAACAGAGAAAGGTTCAGGGAAAGGAAAACTGCCATTCACGAGAGCAGGGCTTTCATGGAATCATCCAATCCCAGAATGGGTTGGGTGGGAAGGGACCTTAAAGCTCATCCCATTCCACCCCCTGCCGTGGGCAGGGACACCTTCCACCAGACCAGGATGCTCCAAGCCCCGTCCAGCCTGGCCTTGAACATTTTCCCTACACAGCATCAGTTAAAACACTGAGATTTTCTGTTTCTCTGCCATTTTAATTCTTTGTGGATTTAAGCACATCTGCTTCGGGCTCGTGAAACTGGAGGGGCATTTACAGTAGTAAATGACAGGCTAAATCACAAATACAATACAAGCATTTGTCTCTAAACCCAATTTGGATTACACGATGATTTCGGGCCGTGGAACAACTTCCATTTCACTTTGATAAATAAAAAAAAAAAACCCCGAGAGGTTTCAGGCTGAAAACATCAGGAAAGGCCAAAGCCACAGCTGGAACTGATATTTCACACAGTCAGCTCTTAGGCAGGACCATTTTGATCCGGGACTATGGATAAATTGATTCCAGGTATGGGGTTTTTTTCCCTTTCCGTAGCACGGTGTAATATTTACACCAGTGTTTGACTACGTGAAGCACTGGGATGTTTTGATAGCCAGGCAGTAAATCCATGTTGTGCCTGACACAACATCTGAGCAAGCAACATCCAGCCTCAGCACTCCCAAGGTCTTGGATTCACAGTATTTCCTGTGACACCAAACAGCACCGTGCCTGTATTTTCTGGGTTTCTTCATCCTGCTTCCAGCACGTTTCAAATCAACTAAAATTACTAAAAAAACCCAAAAAAATACCCCAAAAAAACCCCCACAGTTAAAAAAGGTTTTACCCTTCCAGGAGCACCACAAATGGTGCCTTTTGTCGAGGAGATCCATGGCCAGGGGGAAAAAACCCAGACACACCTTTGGAAAACCTACGAGCAGGTCAGAGCAAGAGGTGCAGAGATCTCTTGGCTGCTCCACCTGGGATGAGTTTTAAGGGTAACCGAATCCTCCAGCTGTGTCAGGAGAGGTTCAGGTTGGATATTGGGAACAATTCCTTCCTGGAAAGGGCTGTCCAGCCCTGGCACAGCTGCCCAGGGCAGGGGGGGAGTCTCCATTCCTGGAGGGATTTAAAAGCCAGGTGGAGGTGGCCCTTGGGGACAGGGGTCAGGGGTGGCCTTGGCAGTGCTGGGGGATGGTTGGACTCGATGCTCTGAGGGGGCTTTTCCAACCTCAGTGATTCTGTGATTCCATGAATCCACCCCAGTGTGACAACAGCCAGCCAGACACCACAGTGCAAACCCTTTCCACAGGTGCCACACTCTCCCCACCCCACCTGCCAGCACTCAGCTCCCTGGGGACAAGGCTGAGACCTGGGTGACACAAACTCTGCTCTGAGACACAACATTGAGTGATGGAATGGTTTGGGCTGAAGGGACCTTAAATCTCATCCCATCCCACCCCCTGCCATGGGCAGGGACACCTCCCACCAGCCCAGGGTGCCCCAAGCCCCGTCCAACCTGGCCTTGGACACTCCCAGGGATCCAGGGGCAGCCACAGCTTCTCTGGGCAACCTGTGCCAGGGCCTCCCCACCCTCACAGCCAGGAATTCCTTCCCAACATCCAATCTAACCCTGCACTCTGTCGGGGGAGTCCATTCCCCCTTGTCCTGTCCCTCCAGGCCCTTGTCCAAACTCCCTCTCCAGTGTTCCTGGAGCCCCTCTGGGCATGGAAAGGCTTCTAAGAGGTCTCCACACAACCTCCTCTTCCCCAGGCTGAACAGCCCCCATGGTTTTAGTGCACTGTGTTGACAATCACGGGGTTGTGTCTCCTTGTAGCTCCTTCCTTTGCTCCAAGCCCGAGTGCAGAAGTGTATTTGTGGGCTGGGGAAATAAAGAACAACCTGGAGAGGGGCCAATAACGCCGAAGAAACCACCAGCTTCAAAAAGATAAAAGTTTACTACACAGTTAGTAAAAAGAGTGATTTATGCTCAACGGGCTCGTTTGGCTGTGTCAGGCCATACCTAAACCCTGGTGCTGCACAGAACATGCTTTAACAAGATGTTTCAGGGCTCCCTTTGAAAGAGACAACCCTTCTGAAGAGGCGAGGTGGAAAAAGGGATTGCTCCCGACAGAGGAAAGGGCCAAACCAGAGCAATAAAGTCTGTGGAACAGATGATGAACTGAGCCCCAAATTGCTGCCATCTGTTATCAACCTTTGCCCAGTGAAATGAATTTCATGTGAGGTCAAGAAATCCCGAACTGCCATTTCCTCATTACTATTAATAAGGGCCAGGTGCCACATAACCCAACAGTGGATCCAGATGTCCCTCACGTGGCTTTGATTACCCCTCTAGGCCCGGGTACTGATGGGAGGGAGAGCACTGCAGATGCACACACAGGATGAATCCCTCTGCAATTGAGTTACTGGGCATTAACAGCATCGCTCAGCTCCCACCCCACGGGGGCAGGTCAGCTCTGGGTGCTCCCTCGGGGGGATGGGACCGACCTGCACACGCAACCTGGGCTTCTCCTGGATCCTCCATGACTGTGGGTGAAAGGATTTTTGGGGGGCTTCTTCTAAGAGGCCACAATGAGGGAAGTTTTTGTGGCTGCCCCATCCCTGGAAGTGTCCAAGGCCAGGTTGGACGGGGCTTGCAGCAACCTGGGATGTTGGAAGGTGTCCGTGCCCATGGCAGGGGGTGCAGCTGGAGGAGTTTTAAGGTCCCTTCCAACCCAAACCATCCTGGGATTCTGTAAGCAATCCCTTCCAGAAGCAACAGCTAAGACACAGGCAAATGGCTCCCATTAGAATTCCACCAACATCTTGTTGGATGTTCTCGAGGGCCTAAAAAAGCACCATTTTTCCTGTCTCTGAAACGGACACAACTCAACACCGAACATGTGAAAATGGACGGTTCTGGAGTTCGGTTGAGATTAAAATGCTGTGGAAAAGCTGCTCATATCCACTGTTTATGGCATCAGTCGGGTGTGTTTGGGTGCCAACCCGGTGCTCCAGCCCAGCAGAAGGAATCAGGAATGGCAGGGAACGGAGCTGGATCGCACCCGAAGGGGGACGTTGCACGCGCTGTCTGCACCTCCCTCAGCTCATTTACGTGCTGGAGCACTTGACTACAGAGTGAGGAAAGCATTGTTTTAGAAGAGTCAGCATGGCTTGTGAAATTCAGCAGGGAAGCAATAAATATTTCACATCCTGGACTCGGCAAGGACGATGGTTTAACCAGTTACAGCCCAGGCCCCAGGAAAACCCAGTGGAAGGGACTATTCCAGAACCCTGTTGTCGGCCCTGCCAAACCCATCGTCAGCATCACGTTTCCCAGGGGCTAAACAAACATCAGGCGAAATCAGCCCTTGCCAAAACAAATGCAAGTCCTTGTAGCACATCCCTCCAGTCGTGGCGGCGATTCCTCCGCAGCGGAAACACAACGTCCAGGCCCGGGAATATCCGTCCCCAAACGTGGCAACAAACGGTTCCGTGGAAATGTCGGTGGGGAATGAGAAGTGCCACCAACACACCACAGCAAAGCCCTCAGGAACAGGCCACAAGGGGTGGAAACACCCACGGAGTGGGAGAGAATCTTGAACAGAAAACCCGCTGTGACCTCAGCAGTGAGATCATCCCTGTGACGGATGAAATGTCCCAGGACAGGTCGGACGGGGCTCCGAGTGACCTGGTCTGTGGAAGGTGTCCCTGCCCGTGGCACGGGGTGGGATGGGCTGAGCTCTAAGGTCCCTCCCGACCCAAACCAGTCTGGGATTGGATGATCCCTACAGGGCAAACCTGAGCATTGAATTCGTGGTCCCAAACATTCCCTGAGCCTGCAGGGATGCTGCTCGTCAGCCTTTAGAACACTCCTCCTGCTCTGCTCTGACACAAACCATCCTCTCCTCCCATGGCTCCGAAGGGTCTGGACCTCACCAAGGTGCTGTTCCACCCTCCCTCACCCACAGGTGCTCATCCCCATCTTCTGCCAAGGAGCTTAGACAGGTGACACAGACCCACCAGCCCTGGGAACCACATCCAGCCCCTTCCAGCCTGGACTGGTGATCCTCAGAGGTCTGTGTGAGCCACGAGAGCTCCCGGCCTCACCTCTTCCCCAGGAATGCTGTGCTCCACAGGACCATTCCAGTGCTCTGGTTTGCAGCACGGCCCCTCAGAAACTGGATGGGCAGAGCTGCTGGCACAGGAAAAGGAATGTTTCGAGCTGGCTTTGCTGCCACAGACAGCTCATTGTAAAGCTGAGCCCTGGGCAGTCCACAGACGTATCTGGGTATTTAAAACCCACTGCTCAGCGGACAAGAAGCCAAATTTCTCCTAGAGGGGACTCACAGAATGAAGCTGTTGTTGGTACCCCAGGCCCCCAGCCCCGGGACACTCCCCAGACCCTGCTCTGACCCTGTGGGCCCTGGGAACACCTGGGGTATGGCTTGTTGTGGTGGTTCGAGACCCCCAAAAATCTAATTTCCAAGTCCAAGCCCCCCTCCCACAATTTGCTTCAGTGTGAGAGGGTTTTTTAGACATAACACATGACACTTGTTTGGGCCAGAGACTCAGGGACAGCTCAGCTCTGGGGCTCACGTGCTGCTCCCAGGCACCTCCACATCCCAGGTGAGCTCAGGCTTGAAGACTTGATGTCCTTGGCTGCTGAACGCTGCTTGGGCACGGTGTGGGATCACAGAAGGATGGAATGCTTTGGGCTGGAAAGGACCTTATATCCCACCTTGTCCCACCCCCTGCCATGGGCAGGGACACCTTCCACTGGACCAGGTTGCTCCAAGGCCTGTCCAACCTCTGCTCTGCAAGTCCTGGGTTCTCCCAGTGCCTGGGGCACCTCAGGGCCTGCTGCTGAAACCAGGGAGAACTGCCTGGATTTAACCCTCCTGGAGACCCACCCAACAGGCACCACATTATATATCACACACAGCTTTCACACACTTCCTGACAGAGAATCCTGGAAGACTTTGAAGGACTTCCAAGTCCTTTCCAGCAAGGCAGGCTGATGCCTCCTCACACGGGGAATATGCTGAACACAAAAATAAGCTCTCAGGGCTCTTGGAGCCCCCCGAGCACACATGGCTCATGACCAAGCCTTGACTTTCCTTATGACTCCCCCCCCCCCAATTAATCCACAGGAACTGCACTTCCTGGTGCAAACCTCTCACAACTGTTTCATTTCTAATCCCCCGTTTCACAGACGACGAGCGTTAAAACAAAACAAAAAAAAAAATGAAAATAAACAGAAACCTCTAGAGAATAAAAGCAGGAACATTTTCAGGCAGCCTCTGACAGGGGGACCTGTTTGGGACATGGAACCAACCCCCTGAGCTGGGTTTGAAGCAGGTTAACAGGGGTGTTTTCCCCCAGCCAGGAGCAGCCCGTGCCCGGAGCTTTGTCTGAGGGCAGTGGTTGGAGAGCCGGGACTTGGCAGACGTGTCTCCCCGCCAAGGCAGCACTGGAAGGCAAGGAACTGAACAAACTCCTGCCTGTTTCTGGCCCTGCGATCCAAACCGTGATTAAGGGCAGAGGAATGTGATTGAGGGAAGGCATGAATGGACTGGGAGGGGGCAGAGCCCGTCCTGCCTCCGGGCCGGTCCCTCTCCACGGGCCAGCCCAGGAACAACCGCCCGGCTTGGAAACGTCTCTGCTTGCTACAACCGAGCAGAAACAGCCAAGTGCTCGCCACTGTTCCAGCCTCTGTTTGACAACACTTGGCCCCTCGTGCTGTCTGTGTGCTCTGGACAACGGGATGGGGGGATTGGAGCCCCTCTGGGCTGGCAGTGACTGACAGGGACCCCTCCCCAGCCGAGCATCCCAGAGTGGTTTGGGTTGGAAGGGACCTTAAAGCTCATCTCATCCCACTCCTTGCCGTGGGCAGGGACACCTCCCACCAGCCCAGGTTGCTCCAAGCCCCGTCCAACCTGGCCTGGGACACTCCCAGGGATCCAGGGGCAGACACAGCTTCTCTGGGCAACCTGTGCCAGCCCAAGGATTCCCTCCCTATATCAAATCTAACCCTCTGGCAGTGGGAAGCCATTGCCCCTTGTCCTGTCCCTTGTCCAAAGTCCCTCTCCAAATCCTCTTAGCTCTGCCTCCTGGCACAGAGAGCAGAGGGTGGCCAGGGACAGCTCCCACAGCCCGGAGAAACTCGGCAGTGCTCCAGGAGAGGGGACTTCTTTCTGTTCAGAGAGACACCAGGTCTCCTGCAGACACTGTCTGCAGTGTTCATCCCACGGTGACAGGGAGCACACCACATGACTCAGGGATGTGTCTCTTACCCGACTCAACCACCACAGGACAGTGAAGATCCACCAGAGCAAACACTTCCAGGACAGTAATCCTGGCACACATCCGTGCCTGCTCCCTGCCAAGCCTTCCTCCTCACATCCAGAACTCTTCTGCCAGGGGCACTGCTGCCAACCAAAGAGCCAGGTGAGGGTCTTCTTCACCTCCAGCACCTGAGGGCAGCACAGACCCCGCCTTCCATTCCGAAATGTCTGACAGATGAACTCCATTGCTACGCAGGATGGGCTCCCCACACAACTCATTGGCTCTTCTGGGAGGTCTTCTAGGTTTGATAAGGGTTGGATGGAGCCTGGAGCAACCTGGGCAGTGGAAGGTGTCCCTGCCCATGGCTGGAGGGTTGCACTGGTTGAGCTTTAAGATCCTTTTCCACTCAAACCACTTGGATTCAACGATACCCTCCAGCAGACCCAGGAACACGCTCTCAGCGTGGAGGCACCAACCCCAAGCTCATCCCAAAGCTCTGCCTGTCCACATCAGGAAGCTGAACCACACACAGGAGTGTTGCTGGCACTGGAACAAGGTAATTTTCAGGATCTAAGTGCTGGAACGCTCGCTGGGAGGGCTGGGACACAACCCAGTGGGCACATTCCCTGGCAGTTCCCAGGCACACTGTTCCCAACACCAAGTGCAGCCACGGGCTCTGGCAGGCCGAGGAGTCCCGGGATCATTCGTGCTGGAAAAGACCTCCAAAATCATCGAGCCCACCCTGTGCCCCATCCCCACCTTGTCCCCCAGCCAGAGCACTGAGTGCCACGGCCAGGCCTTCCCTGGACACCTCCAGGGACGGGGACTCCACCTTTGGACCTCTGGCTGATGCAATGGGTGCAGAACTGAGCAGCAGCCTCGGGTTTGGGTATCGACAGGAGACTCCTCCAGGTGATCCAGGGCTCTGCAGGGCTGGGAATTCCCCACTCACGGGTTCCTGCATCCCTTGGGAGGGGACACAGCTGTCACCCGAGCTGGTTGCTGGGCTCAGCTCTGCTACAGCCAAGGCTGAGGAGGTTCAGCTCGTTCAGGGGACGAGCACTGCTGCCCTGGTACTGCTGCCCTGGCCCTGCTGCCCTGGCCCTGGCACTGCTGCCCTGGTACCCTGGCCCTGCCCCTGGCCCTGCTGCCCTGGTACTGCTGCCCTGGCCCTGCTGCCCTGGCACTGCTCAGGCTCACTGGGAGGTCTCATCTACACACTCGACCTGAACCCTGGGAGGAAAAGGGGAACTCCTGATCCCTCTCCATGGGGTTAAAGGAAGAAGTCCCCCCCAGGACTTCCACGCCTTCCCAAAGGTTGCTGGGTGAGTGCACATCCACTTCTGTGGGTAACCCAGCCCTGGGGGCCACGAGCCCAGTGTGCTCTGCTGCTCCCATGGTTCCCACCGTTTTCTGAGAGGAAAGGATTCCATTCCAGCGTCTCAGCCCTCCCATGAGCTCCTCCACTGTGTTCCTGGGCCTGTTTGGCATTAGAGCCGGGCTCTGGTGCCGGAGCACGAGCGCCTGCCGCTGCTCTGGGTCTGCTGTGTGGGCTGTGGGACACGCCAAGGACCCATCCGTGTGATGTACATCGTCGGGAATCCCTTGAATGTTCCTCTGGATGTAGAACAGCGCAGCTCCTACGGCTGCTCCTCTGACTACAAAACAAAGGGGGTTTAATATTTAGCAGATTGTCCAAGTTTCTCACCAGCTGAGACGTGGAAACGGTCCTGGTGTAAATTAGGCTCTTTACTAGCTGGGACACAACAGTCCCAGCAGCGGTGGGGAACAGTGTGGTGGGCCACCAACACCATGTGGCCCAAGGCTCCATCACTGCAGTAACAGCTCTGCAATAACAGCCCTGCACAAGGCTCTGCTCCTCCAGGACCGGCCCCAGTGAGCCCCAGACAGAGCAGAGACCGTGAACATCTCGAGGGAAGATCAGCTCTGAACACAGGGCACAGAGGTTTCTGCACTTGCCCAGGCTCAGAAACAGGGTCTCCCTCCTCTAACCTGCCGTGATCTCTGCCCAAGGCAGGGAGGGACCTGCAGCCCCGGCACTGAAGGAAGATCAGAGGTTTCCAAAGTGGATGCAAATGTTGCTGCTCTTGATGGGCTGCTGGTCCCAACCCAAGACTCGTGTTCTGCCTGTTATTTACCTTAACCCTTCATGGAAATTCCTGCTGCCACCACACAACTGATCCTTCTCACCAAGGGCTGGGAGGATCATCACCTCAGATCCCCAGGGATCAGCACCCAGAGGCTGCTCCACATTTTCCCTCGTACAAACCCAGGCTGGACGGGGCTTGGAACAACCTGGGACAGTGGGAGGTGTCCCTGCCCATGGCAGGGGTGGGACTGGATGGGCTTTAAGGTCCCTTCCCACCCAAACCACTCTGGGATTTAATGACACTGTCGTGATGGGACAAACCCCTGAGCAGCCTGTTTGGAGCAGAGGGGGTGGTCTGGGTGATCTCAGAGCTGCCTTTCCACCCCAGCCAGTCTGTGCTTTCTGTGTTTTTCTCAGCCAAATGGAGCATCCTGGGATTCTCAGCCTTTCCAGGTTGCCCCTTCATATCTAGGAGAACAGTTCTCAGTCCAAGTAAAGGGAGGATGTAAAGTTTCAGCTCCTACAGACCAGCAAAATGTCCTTTGGTTGGTCAAAATCTGCCTTTCTCGAGGCTTTTTGGCTCATTCATCCCCGATTCCAACAGAATTGGCCCAGACAGAATGTCACTGTGTTGACATTATTTACTTTTGGCTCCTTATCCTCCTCCTGACACAGTGTTCCAGGGAAAGAAGGGAGGTAAAATTGGTCAAATTCTTCCCTGATCTCATATTTCCCCTTTTGCTGTATCCCTAATCCAGATGAAAGCACAGCACAGGAAAAATGAGCTAATGTATAACACTGCCGTTCCCTGCAGAGAATTATTCCTAGGAATGATGCTGGGTGGGAGAATGACACACAGCACAGCATTCCACTGGCACAGTCAGGAGCTGGAGGACAGCAATGGTGGTGCCTTGGTTCTTCTCCTTCCTCCAGGACATTCCTTGAAGATCCTTCCAACCTGGTCCCTCCAACGAGCCAAATAACTTCTGCCAGGTGCCTCAGCAAACCCAGGGACAGCCTGAGATTGGGTACTAGGAAAACATTCCTGGCTGGGAGGGTGGGCAGGCCCTGGCCCAGGTTGCCCAGAGAAGCTGTGGCTGCCCCTGGATCCCTGGAAGTGCCCAGGGTCAGGCTGGACAGGGCTTGGAGCAACCTGGGCTGGTGGGAGGTGTCCCTGCCCATGGCAGGGGTGGGGCTGGTTGATCTTTAAGGTCCCTTCCAACCCAGGCCATTCCATGATTCCATGATTCCCTGATCACCCAACAATGCCCTGGGCTCCAAGAGAAGGTGCCCACTCACCAACACCTCAAACTGACCACAGGACATTAATAAAAGGCCACCCAGGAGTCACCAAAAGCCACTTTCAGCACATGTGGAACTGAAGTGTTTTCACCATTTAAAGTCACCCCAAAATATACAACCCCCTACAAAGAATAAGCCACCAGAATTTCCAATGCACGTGTCCAATATCCAATTATGTCCGTGACAAACAACGTGTGACCCCCCCCAGCAGTGCAACCCCCCAGGATTAATGGTCATTACAGCTCGGGGAGAGAGGCAACCATGTTCCAAACCACCGCAAACGTGCCGAGCTGCAGAGGGACACCGAACATCTGGCTGATCCCGAGAAAAGCAAAAGGGCTCCCTCTGGAGTGGATCCCGGAATTAACACAGGATTCGGGTTTGCACAGAGAAAATGGGAATGGGCAACAAAGCCAAGGCTTTCCCGTCTCTGTCAGCTCAAACTCCTGCTCACAGCCAGCACCCCGGGGCTCCTTCAAGGAGACTCTGCCATGGCTGAAGGACACGGATCCATGCCCGGAATATTAAGTCATTAATTAGTTTTTCATGCATGGACTTGCATGTGGCAAGGAGGCAAATTAAAGGGTTCCTGAAGAGACAAGGAAGCTTCCTTAGCGTGTGAAACACTCCAGAGGATCCCCAACAAAACAAATCACGAAAGCCAGCTAAGAATCTCCCGTTTTCAGCCCTGGATGGTCATGCAGGATTCCAGGAAAGCCTCAGGAATCCAGGTTGTGCCCCCGTGGCAATCAACTTCATTTGAAAGGGAGAGAGGAGTGGCTTTAAGGACATACACCAAACATGCTCTGCTGGAAGCTGATGGAGGCTGTTTGCAAACCCAGGAGAGAGGAAAAGGCCCCACAGCCCCACGGTTTATTTGCACACCAGCCAATTAACAGAAAACGGATTTCATGCAGGAAGAAAAAAAAAAAAGAGTCAGATCACCTACAAAGTGAAGTCAACTTACTGCCTGCTTTTGCTCTTCTTCCTAGAGGTGTTGGCAAAAGAAAAGGGCGAGGAGAGAAAGAGGAAAGATTAATTATCAGAGAAAAATGATAATTTTCACACAAAACACACAAGAGCCACAGTGAAAGGACAGAACACGGGGACTGGAGCAAACACCTCCACGCAGGACAGGAACTGAGGACGTGGGGTACAAGGGCTCCCTGTGGCACAAACCTGCCTCCACTGAGCCCCAAAACTGCCACAGCCCCAGGGGAAGAACATCACCCTCCTGGTCGGTTCCCACTGGGCATTCCAGGACTCTGCCAGTGGGATCCACGAGGGCAAAGCCACCAGGGCTGGAATGGGAGGGCAAAGGCAGCAGAGATGCTGAGTCAGGGAAAAGATGCCGAGAAAACAATTCCTGCCCTGCAGTGCCTTTGTCAGCACAGATCCCTCCTGATTTGGAAGACAAAAAGAGGTGAAATTTGGATGAATTTATCCCCTTTTGGAGCAGGGAAATGTCCCCTCTGATGGGGCTGGGCAGGTGGAGGCACATCCTGCCTTCAGCTACAGGAGAATTCCTTGGAATGAGCAAAATGTCCCACAGTGGGGAGTTTCTTTCCTAATTCAGACACTTCCACAGACAACAACCATCACTCTGTGCTCTGACAGAAGGGCTGGAGCACAGTCCTGGTGACTCACGTACCCCAAACCAGCAGTGACAGCATTCCCAGGGGACTGGCACAGACCCCCAGCACAGAGGACCCCCCCTAAACACGTCTCCCCAGAAATCCAGGTCAGGGAATTAAAATTCACGGGATAAAAGCTCCTTCTGGCCTTCAAATCCACAAACCCATTTATCCACCTTCCCTCCCTGATCTCCCGCCTGAGCAGGATTAACCAGAACCTTTCCCTTAATTTAAAGCAGCTTCTCCTCACTGACCACTCAAAAAGCTGTTTTTTCCCCGCTGTGCCCCGCAGACAGATCTGGGAGTGGCTGCAGAGAACTCCACGTTTCCGAGCAGACACTTCTGGGTTTTTTCTGGTGAGACTCAGGGCTCCTCCAGGTGTGTTTCCAGCTGCTGCTGTGGCAGATGTGGGGTCTGGCTCCACTCAGGCTCAGATCAGCATCAGCTGGGGTCAGTGCTGCCCTCCCCACATCCCACAGCTCCCAGTTGGGACTCGCAGGACCAGATGGGGAGCAGGGTCAGGGAAAAGATCTTCAGCGATCTCCACTCCACAAAAAAAGCTGCTAGTGTGAAAAATGAGGCTTTGGCATTAAGTGCAGATGTGAAAACCCCCTCTCAGGAGGGACGGGGAGCAGATAAATCACCGGAGCAGCCGGCGAGGAAATGGAGGGAGTGAAAGGGGATCTGTCTGCGGGATTTCCGTGCAGGGAGGGGGATTCCCTGTCCCCACGGAGTGCTCCTCAGAGCCAGCCCAGCTCGGGGCACCTGGGCACTGCAGGAGAGCTCAGCAGAGAAGGGAGAGCCAGGCCAGGGGGCTGGAGAGAGCCACAGGATCCCAGAATGGTTTGGGTGGGAAGGGACCTTATAAACCACCCAGTGCTGCTCCAAGCCCTGTCCAGCCTGGCCTGGGACACTTCCAGGGATCCAGGGGCAGCCACAGCCTCCCTTCCCTCCCTTCCCACCCAAAGCAGTCATTCCATGACCTCCCGTGCCTGGGACCCCCAGCAGGAGTGTCCTGGGTCAGTGAGGGGATGTGGAAGACCCTGGCTGCAAACCCCAAGCCCAGCCCCAAATGGCAGTGGCTGGGGGGGTCCCGTGTGGAGTCACAGACACCAGAGCAGGACACTCCTCATGGGGGTCACTGACCCCAGCAGCCAGAACAGCCCCAAATCACAGAAAACGGTTTGGGCTGAAGGGACCTGAGACCTGGGCCAAACATCACAGCATGGGAAAAATGGATGAGCCCCCAGAGGACAACTGTGGCCTTCCAAAGACAGGCTTCCATGGAATCACGGGGGGTCCTGAGAGGGGAGGCACCCACAGGGTCTCCTTTTCTTCAGAGAGGGATTCGAGGCCCCAAACTCTCAGACAACCAGAGCTGGGCAAGCTGAATCCAGCCCTAAATGGTGAAATGAAGGCAGCATTAAAAATGTAAAAAATGCTGCACAAGAAAATGGAAAAAAAAAACCCATAAAAGCTTTAACAGCTGATGTAAATTATACATGAACGTTTCTGAGGAGCACCAAATGATGAGAGGAGCTAAAAACCTTGTGGGGGGAAAATCGTGTCTGGCAGGGCTGAAACCACTGAAAAGGAGAGTTTGAGCAGGACACAAATATCAAAACCAAAACAAAGCCTGGAGGCAGCGTCACTGCTTCGGGTCATGGGGGTGAAGTTCTGAGCAGGGGCTGAGGAATTCGTGTCTCTGCTCTGGCTCTGACTCACAGCACTTCCCCTCGGAGTTTCTCTCAGCAGACAGGGAAGTACTGACACTAATAATGAGAAAAGGTGTTAAAAGTATCTACTAGAACTTCTATTTTTAGATCAGCAGGGCTGGGGAACTTGCAGCTTAAAAATAATTACCTGAGCGAGGAGCTACAGGGTGCAGGGAAGGGAATTTTTAATGGAGCTTGGAGAGCCCAGGACTGGGATGTGGATATTCAAATAGGGAGGAAAGACAACTTAAATAAGAGAAACTTTAGGGTGACCTGATTGTGACCTTGCATTACCTAAAGAGGACAACAGGGAAGATGGAGAGACACCATTTCCAAGGGCCTGGAGAGACAGGACAAGGGGGTGAGGTGGGGAGGCCCTGGCACAGGTTGCCCAGAGAAGCTGTGGCTGCCCCTGGATCCCTGGAAGTGTCCCAAGCCAGGCTGGACGGGGCTTGGAGCAGCCTGGGATAATGGGAAGTGTCCCTGCCCATGGCAGGGGTGGCACTGGATGGGCTTTGAGGTCCCTTCCCACCCAAACCATTCCAACATTTCTGACTGTGTGATCTGGCCCTGCCATCAGTTCACTCAGAGCCACAGAAATGCTGCCCCAGGACCCAACCCCTGACACGGGTGACACAGGAGCTGCAGAACTCCATGGAAATCCTGACAAAAGGGGCTGGTTTTGTTATTTGAATGTACAACAGGTTTGGCTTCTAAAGGGAACTGCACAGATGTGAGAGATTTTCACAGCAGAGGATTTACCCACAACATCCTCATTACCCAGTTACCACAGGAGGAAACAAATCCACAGAGGAAGAGCTGGATGGCTGAGAGCCTGCAAAAGGCACAGAGAGGGAAGCAGGGATGGAGAGCAGGGAAGGCCCTGCTGTGACTCTGCACCAGCTGCTGAGGGGCAGGGAAGGATTCCACACAGGGCTTGTTCTTCTCAAAGTTAAAAAAAACACCCCAAAACGTTAAAAATCTGAAGAAGGCAAAGAAACCATCCCTGCAAAGGCTGGAGCAGAGTGCTGTGAGGGGCCCAGCAGAGCTCTGCCTGTTCCACTGCTTTAAACCCACCCCTGAGAAGTGCCCTGGCTGAGCTGGGGGAGGACCCGAGCAGGCAGAACACGGAGGGGGGCAAAAGTGCTCCTGGATTTCAGGGAGGGAGAACCAAGGGGTGCAAACTGAGTCAGAACTGAAAAACCAGGCATGAATTTCTAACTGCTCGAGCAAAATTTGCATCGGCAGGGAATTTTCCACTCCTGATCTCTCCAGCTCCAGACCAGATGTCTTTCTGGAAGATGCTTTAATCAGGAGCCTGCCAGGCTCCACAGACAGCTCTGGGGGGGAAAGGCAAACAGTAATTCCAGCAGTCACAGCTCACAGGACAGCTGAGGAGGTCTCAGAACAGGGTCAAAACCTCAGAGCAGGTTCCTCAGGGCTTTGGCCACGTTGGGCCTTGGAAACCTCCAAGGATGGAGATGGTGCAGCCCCTGTGGGCCCTCATCCCACTGCCTGGGCACCCTCATGGGGACAGAGCTCTTCCTTATACCCAGTCCTAGCTGCTGGATAAAGTTCTTAAACAAATTTGGGAGCTACAGGAGAGCTGGAGAGGGACTTGGGACAAGGGATGGAGGGACAGGACACAGGGAATGGCTTCCCACTGCCAGAGGGCAGGGAGAGATGGGATACTGAGAATAAATCCTTCCCTGTGAGGGTGGGGAGGCCCTGGCACAGGTTGCCCAGAGAAGCTGTGGCTGTCCCTGGATCCCTGGAAGTGTCCAAGGCCAGGTTGGACGGGGTTTGGAGCAACCTGGGCTGGTGGGAGGTGTCCCTGCCCATGGCAGGGGGTGGAATGGGATGAGCTTTCAGATCCCTTCCAACCCAAGCTTTTCTGGGATTTCTGGGATTTTGAAATTCAGACCTTAACTGGCTGAGCAGAGAAAACACAGAGTGCAGAACCCCTGGCTTAAGGAACTTCCCAAATCCCACACGTGCTCACCTGCCCAGGGAAAGGAGGGAAACCAGGCCCCTCTGGGGAGGTTCTGATCATCCCCTCCTGTACAGACATCCCAAACCAGGCCCCTCTGGGGAGGTTCTGATCATCCCCTCCTGTACACTCATCCCAACCCTGGGATGCAAGGGTAGGGGTAGGAATTCCTACCCAGGATAAAGGGTAGGGGTAGGAATTCCTACCCAGGATAAAGGGTAGGGGTAGGAATTCCTACCCAGGATAAAGGGTAGGGGTAGGAATTCCTACCTCAGGATTCAACCCAAGCTGAGGAGTTCCTGCACTCTGGAGTCACAGGCCCTGAGAATTCACTGTCACTTCCCAGTGCAGACCAGCTCCAAATTTTCCTGGAATCATCAGGATGTGCCTGTGGCTGATCTATATCCCACCCTGCCTCTGGCACTGGCACTGCTCCATCTCTCTCCCACCCCCACAGCACCTTCAGGGCACCTTGTCTTAGACCAGAACCCCTTTAAGGCCAAGGCTTTGCCGTTTGACTCACTGGCTCTTGTTTGACTTAAAGAAGGGGGAGACTAAAGGAGTAACAGTATTTCAGACTGCAGTATTTCATCATCTGGGAGCTCAGCTGAGGGAGGACTCCACAAAAACAATGAAGGACCCTGGTCAGGAACCCAAACAATGACGGGTGCTGCAGATCAGAGCTGACACATCACCCCCAGAGCAAACCCTCAGACATGGCAGGGGCTGTGCAGGGTCACCCCCTGGATCAGCCCCACGGCCCTGGGGAGTCACATCCTGCCCTGCAGGAACTACAGCTCCCAGTTTATTTCCCAGTTAGAGCTGGAAGAACAGAACTGGTGCCCAGATCAGGTCCCAGTTACCAAATCAAACACTTCTTTAAACCCTTCCAAACCTTGGGTTCTCCGTACTTCAATCACATGAACCTGAAAACCCCTTTACAACCTGCACCCCCACACAGAGCCAGGATGGAAATGGCTTTTTGCAAACTCCTCCTATTGCCCATGAGGTGTTTTATAAGGTGTGACAGCAAAGCAGGGATCCCAGAGCAGCCCCAGAGCCAGGGGAGGGAGGGATGTGCTGCCTTTCCCACCAGAGGTTCCTTACTTTGAGCAGCTTCATCAGCCCTTCCAGCTGCACCATCAGTTCTCTTCTGCTCTCCTGAAGCGCTGACATCCTCTGCTCCAGCTCATCCTTCCTCTGCCTGTTCAGGTCACATGGAAGAAAGAGGCAGAAAACAAACAAACTTGGGGTATTTCAAACCAGCCCAGGGAGCTCACCCGTGTAACGGGGTCTGTGGTTCCCACCATTCCCCTGCTCCCCATCTAAAAACCCCGAGCGAGGCCCAGCACAGTGCCCATGAACCTGAAGATGACAATACCCCGTTCACTTCAAACCCAGAGACGTGTCCTCAGCCCCTGGCCCAGGGGAGCCCTTCTCAGGGCACTGCATTTGGAGGAAAAAACCCACTTTTTCCTTCCTTTTAAGGACCCCGAGTTGTCGGAGCCTGGCATCCTGTGGAGTGCTCAGACAAGCCAGGATGAACCATGGGAGGAAAGACAGAGAGGGGGGGAAAGAAGAGGAGGACAGGCTGCAGATGTTTGGGGAGGAAGAGCTGTGCCTGTCTGGAGGAGACTCAGCAGAGCTATTTCTGTGCCGGGACACGCTCGCTGCGCCAGCACCAGGTAACAACAGCGGCAGATAAGGAGTGACCTTCCCTTTCCTTGGCAGCTGAAAACCTGTCTGGGAGCTATTTGAGGAAATATGACTGTGTGGTTTGATTTCAGATTCCAAAAAAGAAAGCAGTGACTAACAGAAGGAGCAGCTCAAAGACGGACGTCAGTGGAGGTTCCGTGTCCTGGGCGATTTAAGAGATGCCAGGACCCACAAAGCCCAGTCACAGGTGATGAGACAAAACCCTGGGGAAAAGCAGGTTAAAAAGGCTCCTTTATTTGTCCACAGTTATTTTTGTGGACACCAGAATGTCTTAATCCCAAGTTAAAGCATCACCTATTACAGACTGAACCTCCAAGTGTCTCCGATCTGTGTTCTCACGCGACTCACTCTGGATAAATCATTCTGGGGGTTTCAGGAACAGACCAGTTCTTTAAAGGACAGAAGACTGTGAAATATTAACCACCCTGGATGCTTCTTTCAACATCTTCTTGTATTTTGAGGACTGTGGTTATTAAACTAAGCAGCCTTCCAGAATGTGAAGGAAGCCGGAGAGGGGCTGGAGGATCACCAGGAACTGGAGGGACAGGACAAGGGGGAATGGCTGCCCACTGCCAGGGGGTTAGATGGGATATTGGGAAGGAATTCCTGGTTGGGAGGGTGGGGAGGCCCTGGCCCAGGCTGCCCAGAGAAGCTGTGGCTGCCCCTGGATCCCTGGAAGTGTCCAAGGCCAGGTTGGACGGGGCTTGGAGCAGCCTGGGCTGGTGGGAGGTGTCCCTGCCCATGGCAGGGGGTGGAATGGGATGAGCCTTAAGGTCCTTCCCAACCCAAATCATCCTGTGATTCGCTGTTCCCGTGGTGGTGCAGGCAGGAGAAGGCAGGGACACCTGCACTGCAAGGCAGGGATCCACAAGGACACGGATCCATCCTCCTCTCCAAGGAGGCACTGCCAGCAGTGCTGGAGCTGACTCATCCCAGGGGCTGGGCTGCAGATTTTTAGACCTGGGACACGTTGACTTTTTTCCATGGATTCTCATCCTCCTGCTTTCCCAGCCTGAACTGGAGCAGAACTGAGATCAGCTGGTGGTGTGTGCTGACAGACACCCACAGCCCAGGGCACCACACGCTGTGACTACACTGGGGGAGCATCTCCCCAGCAGCTGGGACTGGGGAAGCCCCTTCCCATCCCAGACCTGCTCACTGGGACCCCCCAGTGTGACCCTGAGCAGCCACGGCAATTAATGTGCAGGGTGAGTTTGTTAATGAGGGAGGGCTGGAGGCAGGAAAGCTGATGCTGCTTGTACATGGGAGGCTACGTGTGAGATCCTACAGGGAGTGAATCCCAGAATCATTTGGGTTGGAAAAGCCCTCCCAGCCCATGGATCCCCCCTGTGCCCCATCCCCACCCTGTCCCCAGCCCAGAGCACTGAGTGCCACGGCCAGGCCTTCCTGGGACACCTCCAGGGCTGGGCACTCCAAACCTCCCTGGGCAGCCCCTGCCAGGGCCTGACCACCCTTCCCAGCAGGAAATTCCTCCTCCTGTCCCACCTGAGCCTCCCCTGGCACAGCTGGAGGCCGTTCCCTCTCCTCCTGTCCCTTGTTCCCTGGGAGCAGAGCCCGATTTCCCCCGGCTCCCCCCTCCTGTCAGGGGGTTGCAGAGCCAGAAGGTCCCCCCTGAGCCTCCTTTTCTCCAGGCTGAGCCCCTTCCCAGCTCCCTCAGCCCCTCCTGCTGCTCCAGCCCCTTCCCAGCTCCCTTCCCTTCCCTGCCCACGCTCCAGCCCCTCCCTGTGTCTCCTGTGTGAGGTCCCAGAGCTGCCCCAGCACTGGAGGTGCCCCAGCAGTGCCAACTCGGCCACAGAGGCTTTGGAGGTGGTTCTCCAGCTCTGGCTGTGCCTGGAGGTCTGAACTTGGGGAGTTTCTCTGACTGATCAAATAACCGACATTTGCTCTCAGCTCTGCTCCTCTGGAGAGGAAATGATGAGCAGGTAATGCCATTGCTGCTGGGTTTTCCCATCAGTTGCTTCTTTACAAACACTTTTCTAAACTAAACAAACAGAATCCGTACCAAGAAACGTTTTTATTTACTTCTAAGGCCCCTCAGAAGCCCAGCTGCTGACACAGCCCTCAGAACTCAGCATCCTCAATGCCCCTGCCAGGCTGCCCAGGGCTGCTGCTCCCAGTGCCCCCAGCCCTGCCCAGCCCAGAGCCCCAACACCTCCCAGGGGTTGTTTTTACCGTAAGAGCCTGAGCTCAGCCAGCAGGGTCGGGTTCTGCTGGGCCTTCTCGGGGGTGGGCTGAGAGGCCTGCTCGTGTTCCAGCCTGAGCCGCTGGATCTCCTGCAGGATCTCCCTGTGGGAACGACAGAGGGGAGGCAAAAGGAGGGGAGAGTCACTCTCTGCACTGCTCCCAAACAGCTTTCACAGCCCTTGGAGCACTTTCTGCCACTCCCAGCCCAGGCACAGCAGTTTTGTTCATGTGGGGCTGGCACAGGCCCACACCAGGACGGGTAAGTTGGTGCAGACGTAGGAACTGCTGCAAAAGACAGAAAATTTATTACTTAATAAGTGTGAAATCACTCATTGCAGTGCCTTTCCAAACCCTTTCACACGGAATGGGCTCAGAGACTGTTCCAAGAGGACAAAAGTTCCATCTTCAGCACAACCTGCCCGGCAGGTACTGCAGGAAGGGCCCTGGGGCAGGACCTGCCAGCTCTGCTGAGCTCCCTCTCCCCTTCCCAAGGGCTCTGGGCAGGGCAGCAGGAACAAGGACAACAGCTCCTTGGAACAGAGGCAAACCCTCCAGTGTCCCGGGGGGAAGGGACCTGCACAGCCAGAGGGGAGGGAACGTCACAGCCATGGCCAAGGGCCCCTCCCTGCAGTGGGAATGAAACCCCCCTGGAGTGGAGACTGTTGTCAGCTCCAGGTCTCTGGAACTGCTGAGCTGCTCTCCTGGCAGGGCTTCACACCAGCACTGATTGAGATCTCCCTTATCTGGGATCTCCAGGAGTAATTTCAAATACCTGCAAGGTCTCTTGGTGCAGCACTGAAGCCATGGCAGTGCCAGGACTGAGCTGCTCCTGCTCTCCAGGAACTGATTCCCCTCCAAACCCCCCCTGAGCAGGGTTTTACCCCAGTGTGCTGGGGGTGCCCTGGCACAGGGCTGTGCAGGCAGCTGGATCACAGGGCCTGGCACAGCTGGAGAACAGGGAGACCTGAGCACAGGCACAAAGACAGCCTGGAGAGGCTCCACAGGTGACCCTCTGGAGCAAGAAGGATCCCATGGTTTGGGTTGGAAGGGACCTTAAAGCTCATCCTGTTCCACCCCTGCCATGGGCAGGGACACCTCCCACTAGCCCAGGGTGCTCCAAGCCCCATCCAACCTGGCCTTGGACACTCCCAGGGATCCAGGGGCAGCCACAGCTCCTCTGGGCAACCTGGGCCAGGGCCTCCCCACCCTCCCAGCCAGGAATTCCTTCCCCATCTCCCATCTGTCCCTGCCCTCTGACAGTGGGAAGCCATTCCCTGTGTCCTGTCCCTCCAGGCCTTGTCCCCAGTCCCTCTCCAGCTCTCCTGGAGCCCCTTTAGGCTCTGGAAGGGGCTCCAAGGTCTCCCTGGATCCTTCCCTTCCCCAGCTGAGCCCCCCCAGCTCTCCCAGCCTGGCTCCAGAGCAGAGGGGCTCCAGCCCTGGCAGCATCTCTGCGGCCTCCTCTGGACTCTCTGCAGCAGCTCCACGTCCTTGTGCTGCTGTTGCCCAGGGCTGGAGGCAGCTCTGCAGGGGGGTCTCAGCTGAGGGGGCAGAGGGGCAGATCCCCTCTCTCACTGCCCACCATCCCTGGGGGATCAGCCCAGGCCACGGGGGGTTCTGGGCTCAGAGCCCCCCCAGAGCTGTTCTGGGTCTGCAGACAAGAGAGAAACGGGCTCTGGATGCTCAGTGCTGGGCAAGATGATTCTAAGAAGATTAGTGGAGATCAACCCACTTCCTGGGGAACAGGGGCAGGGCAGCCCCTCCACAATGCTAATTACCTGATTTAATGACTAACTAATCAGTTAACGAGGCAGCTCCGCCTTTAACAAAAGATCCGGGCAAACAACCTGGTTAATGTAACACAGAGGGTTCCAACCAGCAGAGCCCGGGCTGGCTCCCGAAGCAGAGCAGATCAGAGCTCGTTTGTACCTGTTCTTGTTCTCCAGCTCCGCTATCAGCTGCCGCTGCTGCTTGTTGGCATCGAAGCTGAATCCCAGGTCCGAGGGCGGGCGGGGCTGGGGGAGAACACAGAGGTCACACCGAGCACTCCCTGCCCCACCGGGGCTGTGCAGGGTCTGCATCCAGCCCCAGAACTCCCAGGCTGCCCCAGCCCTGGGACACAGCGAGGGGGGCTGCTGGTGACCCGGCCTGAGCCCAGGGTGGGGCTGCTCTGCTGCCTCATCCTCACTATCCAGGAACAGGATTTGCCGTATTTTTTAGGTCTTGTTTAGAAAACAAGCCCCCACACCTACCAGTGCCTACAGCACCCCAAGGATCTTCCCGGGAACAAACCCAGCCACTCCTTTTCTCATGAAGTGCCCTGGTGAAACACTGACCCTGCCACGTGTCAGTCAGTGAAGAGCAGCTGGAGTGACCCCGTCCAGGACAGCCTGGAATGACCAACAGCTCAGTCTGGGACCCAGAGCCCTGCTGGACACCCCCCATGCTGACAACAGGCACGTTCTGCACCCCCTGGCTCAGCTCTCAGAGCTTCATCAGTGCTCAGAAACAGCTCCACAGAAACATCTCCACAGGGAGGTCTTCCCCCAGCTGATCCTGACTCCTTGTGCTCTCCAGAGGTCCCAGCTCTCCCCCTTCCCAATCCATCCCCTTGCAGTGACTCTGGGGTTAAATGAAGCCTCTCAGTGCATTCAGCTGCAATAATTCCTTGTTCAATAAACCTGAACCCAGACCCCCATCTCATGCCATGTTAGGTGGGACCCCCAGACTGCCCACACTGCCCTTGGCACCCCTTGGCACCCCTTGGCACCACGAAGGCCAGGAAACACCATCCATGGAAAGGAACAATATTCACAGGCATTAAATTTAAACATGGTCATTGCCTCTGGAAACATGGAAAGTTTCCCATCACTGCCCTGTCCCTGGAAGTGTCCCAGGCCAGGCTGGACAGGGCTTGGAGCAAGCTGGGACAGGGGAAGGTGTCCCTGCCCATGGCAGGGCGTGGGATGAGGTAGTGTGAGGTAACACCATCGTGGGCTTCACGTACCAGCCTGCACTTTTTCAGTGAGTGAGCTCCTCCAGAACACGTGGAATCATGTTGGAAAAATCCAGTCCCACCTTTCTCCCAGCACTGCCCAGGCCTCCCCTGACCCACGTCCCCAGGGGCCACATCCCCAGGGCTTTTAAATCCCTGCAGGGATGGGACCCCCCCTGCCCTGGGCAGCTGTGCCAGGGCTGCACCGACTGCACTCCCTGCTCTCATTTCTGCCCAGCCTGTTATCAACACCAGATTCTCACTGTCACCACCCTGGAACAGTCTGGAGGGGTGGGATTGTGATGGCAAATTCCATCCTCCTCGTAAACCCGGGCACAGAATCCATCCCCACATCTGCACGTTGCTGTTTATCCCGAGGGGAGGGACCTGCCCTCCCTGGGAAAGTCGTGTGTGGTTTTCAAAACCTCTGCCCTCAGAAGAAATAAACCCAACCCAAACCCTTCATTTCCTAGTCAGCACTGCTGTGTCTGCTCTCCATCTCCCCAGGCAGGTCTGAATGACTCGTGTCTGCCAAGATTTATGGCTGTAATTCCATGCTTTAAAAGCCCACAGGTTGAGCTCCTGCCTGCTCAGCAGCTCTGAGCTCCAGGGAATATCCCTTTGCTACTCCACTCTTACCAGGGCTTTCTACTACAGAGTGCAAAGGCCTGCTGGGAGCCAACAGTGTAAGTCAAAATTACTGAAAAAAACCCAACTAAAACCAACAACTCAACTTCTGCTGAGGCCTCAACAGCTCTCAGATCATCCAAGTGGCAAGGGCCCATTTTCCCCCAGCAAGAAAATCCATGTGATGGTCGTAAAATCTACTCAGAATCCTTCCCATCACACAGGACCAGGGAAACCTGTGTTTCACTGTAATTTTAGTTTCCCTGTGAACTGGCCATTAATCCAGGGAGTGAGCCATGCTGGAACTGCAGGTCAGGAACCAAAGAGGATCTCCAGCTGGAAGGGATCCATAAGGATCATCCACCTCCCTGCTGGAGTGGGATTTGCTGACAGGAGCATTCAGACCTCACCTACACTATCCTTGTTTGGGGGGAGAGAAGGGGGTGTTCAAACAAGCCCCCAGAGCCAGGTTGGCAGCTACTGTGCTTCCCATCACCACCATTTGGAAGAAACTGTGAAAGAACAGCAAAGTTTGAGTCTCCTGAGCATCAGGTCCCGGGTTCCTTGGTGCAAGGACCTCACAGTGTCACGGAAAGTCTGAGCCAGCCCTTCAGCTGCCCATCACTGTGGTGCCACAGGGTTCTTGGTGACCAACAGGCAAAGGAGGGGAACCAAATGACAAAAATGGTTCATTTAGCTGGTTTATCAAGGAGAAGAAGAAATGATCCAAGAACCAAGCTGCGGATTTATCTGACAGGAAAAAAACGGTTTACTCATCCTTTTATTTAAAAATGATGCATTAAACAATGCCCAACACCTGAAAGAGAAGTTCCACGTGGGGAATATTCTGTTATTTAGGCTGTGGGCAGCTTTCAGGAGATGAGATGATCACAGGCTTTTAGCAGTGCCTGATGCTGAGGGAAGAGCAAACCACGGAGTTTTCAAAAAAAGAGCAACGTGGGCAAGAACAACCTAATTATCGTAACTCATCCACATAACTCAACCTAATTACCCACTCAGCCAGAACTGAGCATTGGCTTGTGTTTGTGAGGTGCCAGTGCCTGCCCCCACAGCGGGGCTGCACAGCCCAGCACGGGGGCCCCGAGCTCTGCCCCTGCCAGGGGGGTCAGTGCCCACCCAACCTGTGCCCCACAGACCAGCCTGCCCAACGGGGAGAGACCCTGCAGGACAGCAGGGAATGGGGAGAAACCAGAGCTGAGGTGCAGCAGCTGGGAGAAGGGATGAAGGAGGTTGTGGGGGATACTGGTGACAGAGGCCCTGGGGTTGCTTCACAAAAACAGCTGTATATACATATATATATATATATACACACACATATATTCACCCAAAACACAGGTGATCCTTCCTTCTCTGGGGGTGCAGCCACCTCACCTGCAGGATTACCCGTATTCAAGGGGTCAGGCAGCACTGAGGTGGGACCTGCCATGGATGTGGATGTGGATTTTGTGGGCGAAAGCAGCCAAGGGGGATGCAGGAGATCTGCTCCAGTCCCCGATTTCATCACCAAGGTGATGTTGGGCAGGAAAGAGCAGATTACTCCTCACCTGGGGCTGACAATGTGGGCAGAGCAGCAGAGGGAGACACAGGGATGAAGCTGTGATCCTGAAAGTTGTGATTTAATTGAAGTTTGGACTGTTCTCTGCTGATGCCCTCACTCCATCCCTCTCCTCACCTGCTGCCTCTCCCGCTCTGCCTCGGTGGAGCTGTCTGGGGTCACGGCTCTGCCAGCAGCAGATGGGCAGGGCCAGCCCTGCCCTGAGCACTCAGATTCAATAAAAGGGATGTTCTGTCTGCAGAGTGGCTCGAGGGGAACAAGAGCAGCTCAGTCAGAGCTCTCTGAGTGGACACAGACCCCCCTGCCATGCCCTGCTCGTGCGACACGGCTGCCCCTGGCACCGAGGCTTCCTCCTCCCCCTCTCCTTCCTCCTCCCCAGCTACTGCCCCTCTTCAACAACAGACAGACCTGGATTTCAGGAATGAACCCTCAGATCTGCCTCAAATTATTTTGTCCCGGTCAGACACTGAGCAAAGGCTTTTCCCCCAAACACGTTAACGGGTGTGTTTGCACTCCTGTGGTGAGAGATGTTCACCCCAGAACAGCCCTGCAGAGACACCTCCAACCCTGGAGAAACAGCAGAGAGGGGTGGGCTGGGTCAGACCCACGGCCACACTGTCCCAGGGACGATTCCCACTGTCCACTCAGATGACTTCAAAGGAAGGAGTCAGAATCTTTGCACCTGGCTGCTGGAGCATGAACACTGTCCCTGGGACCCTCTGCATTTCCCTCAGTTAGAGCATGTCAGCAAATAAAGCACATCCCATCTGCCAGGCAGGGCTGGAGAGGACAGCAAGACACAATTCCATTCACATCAGCCTCTCCCAAGTGTTCCCAGCAGATACTGCTCTACCTCGCTTTCAGAGTCTCCACTGACAAATATTCCATAAATCCCTTATGGTGCTTTTTTTTTTTCCCCTCCATTTTTCACTTCCATTAAGGTCCAGATTCTCAGTAAGATCCAGGTGGGAAGGAAGCTCTGGAGGTTTCCATCCACGTCCATTCACAGCAGGTCACTCGAGTCCTTCTCGCTGAGCTCTGACCATCTCCAGAGGGAGCTCCCAGTTCTCCTCTGGCCAGCCTCTTGGACCACAGTGTTTGACCATTATGGTGGAGACAAAAGATTTTCTTAGCATCCAGCTGGAATTCCCTCTCTTGCAGCCTCTGTTGCCTGCTGTCCCTTCCCTGAGGGCTCTGTGCTGGGTGACCTTGGCTGTGTGAGGGGTTGCCCTGATGACAGGGCCACGTCTGGCTCTTCAGGGAGGCTTCAGGCAGCACCAAGACCCTCCTTTGCTTTCTCCTCTCCATCTCCAAAGCTGACTCAGCCTCCCCCCTGTGTGTTGTGACCAGGATCAGCCCTGGGCTCTGCTCCACCTCGCTGGAGTTCCTCCAGCCTGGCAAGGTCTCTCCAGTCACTGCCAGGCAGCTCCAGTGACATCCCAAGTTGTGTTACCTGTTTTCCAAAGCAGCTTGGAATGGTTTGGGTGGGAAGGGACCTTAAAGCCCATCCAGTCCCACCCCCTGCCATGGGCAGGGACATCTCCCACCAGCCCAGGTTGCTCCAACCCTGTCCAACCTGGCCTGGGACACTCCCAGGGATCCAGGGGCAGCCACAGCTTCTCTGGGCAACCTGTGCCAGGGCCTCCCCACCCTCCCAGCCAGGAATTCCTTCCCAATATCCAATACTCAACGAGCATCTTTCTCCTACTGGATCTCCAAGATGTTTATTCCATTGGGGTTTTCATCTGATGTTCCCCATTTTAAGTCCTCGTGGAAAGAAAAAATTGCTCTTTTTTTTGTTTGTTTGTTTTGGATTTCCCAGCCTCTCCTTCACTCCTGTCTCTCTCTCTCTCTGTGTTAATGTTGCAAGAAGAATATTGAAAAAACCCCATGATTTTGGCTCTAACATCTCAAAGGTCTCAGCTGTTTCATCTCCCAGACGTGTCCCCGTGGACGTGGCACGTTGTCCCCACGGACATGGACACGTCCCACTGTCCCAGGGCTCAGGGGGATGTTCCCCACCAAGCTGCAGTGGCCAGCTTGGACAAGGAAGGAGGGCTTTCCATTGGTGAGGAATAACGAGAAGCTGCCACGAAGCAAACCCTTTCAACTTGGGTTCCTTCAGAACACAAAAAAGAAATCCAACCATTTCAGCTGATTGGCATTTCTGGACTGGGAATAAACAGTGGAGCCAGTAAATAACTTCAGATTCCTCGTGGCCAAGCTCTGGTTGCAATGGAAACACACTGTTGTTGCTCTTTCATCCTCTCCCTGTCCCACGTCAGCCCCTGGCACTGCTCTGACATCTGCCCTTCCACGGGACTCACGGGGGTGAAAAGAAAGCAGGGATTTGTCACAGGACTCTGAAAAGCCTCAGTAAACTCAAAATGCTGCTCTGTACACCCAAATAATTGCTTCAGGTTTTGACCCCTCCCAGAACTAAAATGGACACGGGAGCAGGCCGAGGTGATTCACAGGTTTTTAAACCACCAGGTTCTTTCAGAACTGGTTGGTGACTCCTTGGTTTTCGTAACACTTTGTTTCCACCAGAAAAAGTCAAGTCATGAGTAAGAACTGTTCCACCACCTTCCAGCGTGACGGTGATTCAGCACTTACTGTCTCATTAAACAACTTGAATTTTACATGGCTGCATGGAAATTTCCTCCTTTTTCCATCCAAACCTGAAACTTGGCACTTTATCAGTTTAATATTTTAACATGACCACGGTCCTGCTGAACAGAACGGCTTGGGACGTGCAACCCCACCCTTTGACAGAGGTGTTGGGAACTGCCACTTAAAGATGTTCAAAAAGCACAATTCTGCTTTTATTAAAGTTTTACAGAACTGTCTGCTCCCATCCCTCTGCCAGAGGTGGGTTATGAGCTGAACACACACTGAAGGAATTCAGGAATGCAGGAGATGGTTCCTGCAAACTCTGCTCTCCTTCCCTGGGGATAAATAACCTCCCCATCCAGGTAGCCTGAAAACATTCCACAGAATTTCAGTAAATTCTTATTGTTGTCCTGTAGCATCTTTTCTGTCGGAGCAGGATTTATTTTTACCCATTTACAACGTGTTGGGTGTTTCCCTTTCCCATGAGAAGAAATCCAGGATGCAGAAACCACCTTCGTCTCCCAGGCCCCTTCCCTCTGGAATAAACACCTTCCACTAACACTGATTTGTTTTCCCCAGCTCTCTACGCATTTATCTCCTCTCTGGGCTAAGCAGGACTAATCTGCTTATTCCCTCAGCTCCCCTGACCTCGTTGGTTTGGGATCATCCGCGCTCCCGTCCCCCATTCCCGTTCCCTGCTCCGGATCCCTGCTGGAACAGGGAACTGTGCTGCTGGACAAACCAACCCCGACTGTTTGGTGCAGGGGTGGGAACCCAGCTCCCCATCCTGCCCATCCCAGCCCAGAGCCCCCCTGCCCCCAGGTCACTTACGGCGCTGGCGGCCTCGGCGGCGAGTCGCGCGGCGTACCTGGCGATCAGCCGGTGCTCCTCGTCCAGCCGGCCCGGGCTGTCCAGGACACTGCCAAGGACCAACAGAGCCGTCAGTGCCTCGCCGGGGCAGGGAGGGGAGGACACAGTGTCAGTGCAAAGAGCCAGCGACAGCAGAGGGAGAGAGTCCCACTGCAGACGATCCGCGCGATTCCCTTTTCCGTCCCGCTCCCGTGGCAGGGAAATGCTCCCTGGGCTTCCTGCTGAGCAGGGTTTGCTCCAGCACTCACAGAGTCCAGTCTGGGATGTGCTAAAAGGACTTGGTCTAGGCCCAGGTTTAATTTGTTTCTGGGGAGCTTGTCTGCAGACCCTTTTGGTTACTCAAGGTCGACAGGGGCCAGTAGCCCAGTGGAGGAGGAAAGCCTTCTCCTCCAGGGATGGAGGAGGAAAGCCTTCTCCTCCAGGGATGGAGGAGGAAAGCCTTCTCCTCCAGGGATGGAGGAGGAAAGCCTTCTCCTCCAGGGATGGAGGAGGAAAGCCTTCTCCTCCAGGGATGGAGGATCATCCGTGTCCCAGCCAGGATGATTTCCATGAGGAAGAGTGGGGAGGACTGTGCTGACCTGAGAAGGACCTTCTGGCACTGAACAGCATCGACCTAAATGCAAACAGCACTTTGCAAGTCAGCCTGACTTACACCTGACTTACACACACCTTACAACACCCCTTTACAAAGGGGGGCAGTTTAAGATCTGGTCCTTCACAGCTCAGCTCCAGAGGGTGACACAGCTCCAGCTGGCTCCTATTGCCAGGCTGGACAGGGCTTGGAGCAGCCTGGGCTGGTGGAAGGTGTCCCTGCCCATGGCAGGGGGTGGCACTGGACGTGCTTGAAGGTCCCTTCCCACCCAAAGCAGTCCAGGATTCCCTGGATGCCTCACCCAGGCTGCAGCTGCCTGGGAAATGCTGCTGAAATAGGTGTTAAGAGCCATTTCCAATAGTCCTCAGCAGTGCCAGCACCCTGAGGTGACAGAGAAAGGGACAGGGAGGTTTGAGACAGGGAAAGCAGAGACAGCTGAGGAGACAGATCCAGGGTGGGAAGGAAAGGCAGCACCTGGATCTGTCCCATGTTCCACACGAGCTCTGTGCCCCTGGGCATGTTCAGCACTAACAGATTAACCCAGGCTGGGAACAGGCAGTGCCCCCAGTGCTGAGGCAGCTCCTGCTACTCCCAAACAATTCTCTTTGTTAACTCTAAACACACTGGGGAACAGAGGCTGATTTTTGGGTTGTATTAACTGAAAGCAGCCAATGTTGGGATCTGTTCCCAGCTGCATTTGGTGCCACAAGGAACCCTGAGGGGAATCACAACTGAAAGGGCAGCTTTTTAAATCAGCATCCAACCGCTGGATTTGGGAGTTGCTGGTTATCCCAGTGCTGTGCAGAGATCCCTCATCCAAAGGGAACCCCTGGATCAGTGACAGGAACCAAGCTGTTATTAACTGCAACAACCAGGATTAGGGTGGGAATGAGGAATGTGCTTCCAGTGGCCACACAGCCTTCCCAGTGCCAGCCCTGAGGTCCCAGGTGGGATCCACGGACAGCCCAGGGCGGTTCCTGAGGGAAATTTGGGGTCACCATCACCACAGAGAGCAGCAGGTTAAACCAGACACAGCCCTGGTGCATCACAAAAGCCACTCCCGGCCCACATTCCCACCCCAGAAGACAATTTACATTTCTTTAAGCTTAATTTCAAGGATTCCTGTCTCCTTGAACCAGATTTACGCTGTGATGGTTATTTAAGAATGCAGATTTCTTTTCACTAACACCCAGTTTAAGAACCTGAGGTCCTTGAAGACTCTGAAGTTCGCCAGGAGATGTTTTTGGTTCACCAGGTGATGTTTTTGGTTCACCAGGTGATGTTTTTGGTTTGCCAGGAGATGTTTTTTGTTTGCCAGGAGATGTTTTTGGTTCACCAGGTGATGTTTTTGGTTCACCAGGTGATGTTTTTGGTTTGCCAGGAGATGTTTTTTGTTTGCCAGGTGATGTTTTTGGTTCACCAGGTGATGTTTTTGGTTTGCCAGGTGCTGTGTTTGGGCTGGCACAGGGCCCTGGGCTGGGTTTAACAGTCCAGTGAACAGAGCTGGGTCTGTGAGGAGCACAAACTGCACAAACTGGATCCAGACCTGGAGACATCCAACTGCCCAGAGCAAAGGAAGGAGCTGGGAAAAGGGGAGTTAAACCAGGGGGAAAACAGATTTAAGAGAAGAAAAACCAGAGCCTCTACACGAGGCTTGAGGAGCTTCACAGGCACCTTCACCACTAATTTATTGTCCCATATATTTTTTGTTAAAGGAGATCAATCCTCCCCATCCCACCTTCTGACACAGCTGCTTTTCTTCAGCTTTCCTTGGCAATTTTGTCTGTGCAAGTTTTCTCCTGCTTTTATAAGAGACCCTCCCACCCTTTCCATAATCTGGTATCTCCTAATACCTCTCCCAGCTCCTGGAACCACAACCTCTTATCTAAGTGAATGACAAAAGGGTTATTGATGATTTCTTGCTTTTGTGCAAAAAAAACCAACCAACCTGTAATTTATGAAAAAAGAATAATCCTTTTGTGTTTGCTTTTAGAAATATTTTACAGATGATGAGGAAGGGGAGTTGAAGCCCCATCCAACCTGGCCTTGGACACTTCCAGGGATCCAGGGGCAGCCACAGCTTCTCTGGGTAACCTGGGCCAGGGCTTCCCACCCTCCCAGCCAGGAATTCCTTCCCAGTCTCCCATCTCTCCCTGCCCTCTGGCACTGGGAAGCCATTCCCT